>NW_023270377.1:66395533-66473033 GCF_011800145.1 Mirounga leonina
TTTCTTTCTTTCTTTCTTTCTTTCTTTCTTTCTTTCTTTCTTTCTTTTTTTCTTTTTTAGAGAATGGGGGGAAGTGGGGGAGAGAGAGAGAGAATCTTAAGCAAGCTCCACACCCAGTGTGGAGCCCAAGGCAGGGCTCAGTCTCACGACCCAGAGATCATGACCTGGGCCAAACTAAAGAGTTGGGTGCTTAACTGACGGAGCCACCCAGGTGCCTCATCAGTTTCTTAAAGAAAACAAATATATATCCGTTACCCCATAAGATTTGGACATCCCATTCCTAGTTATTGACCCTAGAGACAGGAAAGCATATGTTCATTCAAAGACATGCATCCAGATATTCATAGCAACCTTTTTTGCAATAGCTCAGACTGGAAAAAAAAAAACCAAAATGTCCATCAACAGGTGAATGGATAAAATAGAACACTACTGCACAATAAACAAGAAAGAACTATTGATACATGTGACATGTTTGACCATCAAAATAATTATGCTGAGTGAAAGAAGCCAGAATACTAAGAGTTCATACTGTATGATTATTTATATAAAACTCTAGAAAATACAAATCAATCTATAACAACAGAAATCAGCTCAGTGGTTTGTTAAAGATAGTTTGGGGGGCAGTAAATGTGGGAAAGAGAGGGACAGTACTGCAAAGGGTCAGGAGGAAACCTTCAGAGGTCATCAGTATGTTCCTTATCTTCATTGTGGAGGTGGTTTCATGTGTGTTTATATATGTGTCAAAGCTCATAAAATTTTGTCCTTCAAATGTATATAGTTTATTGTATACTAATTACACCTCAATAAAACTTTTCTTAAGGAATTAGCTGCTGGCAAATCGCTGCTATACCTTACATAATTTGGAAAATCTTCCATGTGGTTATGTATTGCTAGTCATAGTCTACTAACAACTGCCTGATTTCATCCTTCACACTTGTCAAAATTTAACTTGCAATTGCATGTGGCCTCTGTCTTCATCATGCCTGTTCTTTGTTTAGCTTTGCCCAGAAAATTGTCCGTGCCAGGAAAATTGTCACCGTCTGGTCTTCCAGCTATAACTCCCCTTCGGGCAATTTAACTGTTAATATCTTTCCCTTATTTTCCTCTTATGGATAAAGACAGGTTATATCACCCTTTCCCACTCAGCTTACCAGTCTCTCAGGTTATATATCAGTTTCGATCTGTGTTAAATAAAGCATATATATATCCGGGCTTAATGGAGAAAACACATAGGAAATGAAAGTTTAATAACACTCACTAAACATTAGGGTCCTAGAAAGGTCTGCCATTAACTTGGTTATAAGATATTGAATATTACTTGTTTTACAATATGGTTAAAACTAATCTCTTCAGACTGCATTTATCTACCTTCTTCTAGCAGCCCTGGTTCAGAGGTATTCCCAGTGGAGAGATTGTGATTTGTCTCCTGGTCTAGATTTATAAAGACTTCTGAGATTTTATTCATCCTACCAAAAGTCAAAAGAGAAATAGCAACTCCCTTAATATACATCAGAAGCACTGATATTTTAAGAATTATTTCTTCCAAACTTAAAAATATATATTTCTCTCTTCCCTTAGGAAACTTGGATCTTAAATAGGTCAATAACCTGATGAGTTGCTTTATTTTAAATTCCTTACTTTGTGTTACTTTTCTTTTAATAGGTTTTAAAATGCTAAATTAGTTCACTTAAACATGTACCATTAAATTTAGCTAATAATGTTTGGTTAGACAGTATATGGATTTTACATAACATTTTTCTAATTTCTTTATATCATGTTTTTGTAAAATTGTAAGATTGGGAAGAATTAGTTATAATCCCACAAATGCATAGGATCTTAAAGTTGGAGTATTAAAGATTACCTCATTCAATTGCATATTTGCTCATCACTTAGTCCGAGTTTCAGTTTCTCCCCATCAATGATAACCCCCACTTGCTAAAACTTCCCGTGTGGCCAATGATGTGCTAATGCTCTTCCAATATTCTTATATTTAATCCTACAAGAATATAGTGAGGTGGGTCTTAGTATCTACATTTTGCAGACAAAGAAACTGACACATAGGGAGCTCGAGACATTTCTCAAAGTTTTGCAGCCAGTGAGTGGCAGACTTGACAATCAAGCCCAGGTCCACATGATGACACAAGCTGTGCTCTTAACCACTATCAACCATATTGTATGCCTAAAAAGCAAGGAGAGTATGAAAATTGAATGAGATAAAAGGTGAAACTGGATAGCTCAGTGTCTAAGAAATGGGCACTCAGGAAATGATAGTTTTCTAATACTGTGTGAGCATGTCACAACAGGTGGTCAATTTATCCTCCACTGGAATTCTTATGGTGACAGAAGGTTGACTATTTCACATTCTGCTCCATTTCTGGATAATTCTCCCTCCTAGAAGATGCTTTCTTACACGGAGCTGAAAACTGTTCCCCTATAGCTATCACCTCTTTGACCTATTTCTGCCCTCCGGTTGGAATATTGATTGCAATTTCATTAAATTTAGAGCTTAATTTAGGGAGAATTGGCATCCTTACAATATTGAGTCTTCCTATCCAAGAATAATTTGAAGCTCTGATTAATTCAAGTTTTCTTCCAAGATGTCCTGCCCAGGTGATTTTGAATAGTATATGCTTTTTGGTGGTACTGTGGCATAATGGAAAAAGGGTGAGTTTCACTTCAAAACAATTCAAGTTTAAATTTTGGATTCATCTTTTATTGAATGAGCCTTTGACTTGTCTGAGTCTGTTTCTTAATTGATGACATGGAAATAAAATCATCTCCCTCTCATGGCTGTCGTATGTAAAAATGCCTTGCACAGTGTCTGGAACATAATTGATATTCATTGACATTAGCTACTATAATTAATATTGATCATCCTGCCTATTTTCTAGCATTTTAAGAAAAGACTCAACACACTCTTTTGGAAATCTATGCTAACACGTCCTAGCCTTCACTACCAAAACATTCTTCTCAAAGTAATGATAATAGCAGAAGTATTTTTGTATTATCTTAGTTTTCTTCCAGAAGATGAAAGTATACATAGACTAAGGCTGTTGCAAGCTCAGGATCTCAAAACAGACACAACTGGGTTTTGATACTGATTTGTACATTTATTAACTGTGTAACCTTGGGCAAGTATTATTACTTGTTTAGGCTTAGTTTCCATGTCCGTTAAAATGGGGAGGAAAGATAGCACCTCTCCATAGAGCTGCTTCAACTATTAAATGAGACTGACACCTGTTAATTCTTGCTGCTCTCAGTATTAAATGAGATCATGGATATTAAGAGCACACAGGACAGATATGTTACCACAACTATTGTAATCTTTATTCCTTAGACCAAGCCAGATTTGTAATAAGATACATAAAACAGATTTGTAGAGCCTGCATTAACAGTGGCTTGTTCCCTTGATACAGTCTGCTCATTGGCAAAGGCTGCTAATCCCCATGATTAAGTTCCTTAACAGAACTGTCACTTACTCATGCATTCCAAAGAAATGTGTGGTTTTTTTTTTTTTTTTTTTTTTTCCCTACAAGTCAGGACTGGAAGAAGGCAGAGCCAGCTAGAAACACTTCAAGAATCTCATTTTTCCAGCAACACAAGGGTGTTACTTTTTAGGATGAGTCTAAGCAAAAATTATAAAACGGATGACCTCTCAATCCCATCTTCTTTGTCCCTTCATGCTTCTTTTATTGTCTCTCATTTGTCCCATTTTATATCTCTTTATGACCCTATACTCATACCTCATGTGTCTGAATACGGTAGTATTGCCACCATTCCTTTTTTTAAACCAATGATTTGATCAACTAATACTCATCAACATGTTTGTAAATACTTAAGGCTTTTTGCATCTAGGAAGATGAGGAGAAACAGAGTATTGCTTAGTCAGAGGACTGACTCCACAATGTGAACATTCTGGATGTCTCAATAAGAAAGATAATTTCAGACGGGTAGCCTTTTTTTTTATTGTTATGTTAATCCCCTACATTACATCATTCGTTTTTGATGTAGTGTTCATGATTCATTGTTTGTGCATAACACCCAGTGCTCCATGCAGAACGTGCCCTCCTCAATACCCACCACCAGGCTAACCCATCCTCCCACCCCCCTCCCCTCTAGAACCCTCAGTTTGTTTTTCAGAGTCCATCGTCTCTTGTGGTTCGTCTACCCCTCCGATTTCCCCCCCTTCATTCTTCCCCTCCTGCTACCTTCTTCTTCTTTTTTTTTTTCCTCTTAACATATATTGCATTATTTGTTTCAGAGGTACAGATCTGAGATTCAACAGTCTTGCACAATTCACAGCGCTTACCAGAGCACATACCCTTCCCAGTGTCTATCACCCAGTCACCCCATCCCTCCCACCCCACCCCCCACTCCAGCGACCCTCAGTTTGTTTCCTGAGATTAAGAATTCCTCATATCAGTGAGGTCATATGATACATGTCTTTCTCTGTTTGACTTATTTCGCTCAGCATAATACCCTCCAGTTCCATCCACGTCCTTGCAAATGGCAAGATCTCATTCCTTTTGATGGCTGCAGAGGGGTAGCCTTTTAATTGTATTCCTTAGGTTAGTTCCAGACTTAGTCCTAACTCAACCATTTCCATCTTCTGGCAATTTCCCATAGACTATTTGTGCAGAATGTAAAAATACAGGTGTCTCATACCACATAAGTAAAATACATTTTTTAGCAAATGTGGATCTAGATGACATGCCTTTTTCTCTCTGCCCAGTGACCACCTTCCCTGCTGTAAAGGGAAATTTCAACTGATAGTATTAGTTATCAAGTATAAACCTTCATGAGGTAAGGACAAATTGGTTATTATTTATTTTTTATGTATGAGAAAAACCTTTTAAAAAATCATTGTAGTTAAGGGGTGCCTGGGTGGCTCAGTCGTTAAGCGTCTGCCTTCGGCTCAGGTCATGATCCCAGGGTCCTGGGATCGAGCCCCACATCGGGCTCCCTGCTCAGTGGGGAACCTGCTTCTCCCTCTGCTGCTCCCCCTGCTTGTGTTCCCTCTCTCACTGTGTCTCTCTGTCAAATAAATAAATAAAATCTTTAAAAAAAAATCATTGTAGTTAAATTAACTGGTTAATTATAGTTATACAGAACTATTTATCAGAGCTACAATCTCCTGTTTCAGTTGTGGGCTGTCTGTTCCTTATTATAGTTGATCTGAAGATTAGAATGAGCTTGCAGACTTATTCCTCGTTGTGACAAAGGAAATATTCTAGAATTTAGAACACAATGAAATATACATAGCCAAATAACCAGAATGTAATTAGTGCCTTTTGTGTTTTTTATTTTAGTAACGATTAAAAGTCTAAATCATTACTTTTTCTTTTTCTTCTTTTTTTCTTTTGTTGAGAGGGAGAGAGGTGGGGTAGGGGCAGAGGAAGAGGAAGAAGGAATTTTAAGCAGGCTCCACGCCCAGCAGGGAGCCTGAGGTGGAGCTCATCTCACAACCCTGAGATCACGACCTGAGCAAAAATCAAGAGTCAGATGCTTAGCCGATTGAGGGGATTAACATTACCCAGGCGCCCCTAAATCATTACTTTTTAAAAATGGTTGCAAAACTCCCCTCAGATTGCATAGTTATGAAACAACTTGCTGGTTGAGGGAAACTCAATTGTTTCTTGACTGAGGAAGAGTGCACAAAAAAGGTGGGGTTTTTTATTGGTTCTAAACATTTATTCTCAAGGAAATAAACAGATGGAGTAAGCTGGGTTATTAAAAGGAAGTCAGTAGTTCTAGTGATAAATTATTCTGTGGTTGTTCCTGTGTTACTCTATCAGTTATGAATTTAACTCAAGTGAAACAAAGTTGAAAGTTCCTCCTTTTTTCATAGCACAAAACAGAGGCCCTCATTCATCTGGTACTGTGACTCTTCCCCAATTGGATCCCAATCTTAAACCTTAACTTATTCTTAATTTGTACTAAAAAAAAAAAAAAAGAATCTGGGCCTAATCCTGTCCTTTCATACTAGTAGTGAATTATCTGCAAATTAGTAAGGCAAATAAAAACTTCTAATCAAAATATATTACCAAGCACCTCATTTTTATATTTCACATACCTTGCTATCACCAAATTTTGCACATTCTAGAGATTTAAAGTTATCACTTTATATTCTAATGTGCTGAATAAATGTCTGCTTTGAGTAACAACAAAAACAAGCAATTGTACTTTAGAAAATAGTTCACAAAAACGTTTTATCTTTTAAAACAGGAATCAAATTGTTAAAACTTCAGTTTGTCACACACTTGAGCGTACACCAATAATACATTTTTTATCATTTCTTAATAGGTGAAATTTATCACTGAACAATTTTATGTGACCTTTGTGAATTTAGCAGATATTTTTCTCAATAAAAGTTGCAGTTTATATATTGACAAGATTTTTAGAGTTCCATGAAAAGGTTGCACTTACAAATAGCTAAATTTGAAGCAGGCTTTGAAATAAGCACTGAGAGAAAACTCAGACAAGGGCTTGTTCCTACGCATCCTGATGCTGTTGCGAGGCCAAAAGAAGGGGGGAGGGCTAACTTATTACCTGCCTAGCTGGTTCTAGGCACTCTGATAGGGAATTTATGAATAGTATTGCATTTATATTCAAATAATTTCTCAGTAATTTATTATTGATACCATCTTACAGATAACATTAAGGCTCAGAGATATGAAGTGATGTGCCCAATTCATGTACGCAATGAGTAAGTTTCAAGAAGGGGACATAGCATGTGGTTTGGTCTGATTCTGATATTCCTGCTCATTCACAAAGTTGCTTGTTTATTCAGCAAGCATATAATGAGTTCTTATTATGGATGTAGCCCTACCCTACCAGGCTATGGAGGTTTTGTTCCTTTTTAATGATGATAGGATTCCAGTTATATATGAAGGATTAAACACAAATATTATCTCACACCCATATGAAAGCCTACTACAATAAGAGCAGAAGAAATGATCAAAAGTGTGAGATAAACAACAAAATTTTGTGATTTGGAAAACGAAGAGACTATTAATAACTGACTTATGCCTCAGCAATTTCCATTCAACTAAATCACTAATGGTTAAGGATATGCTGGAAAGTTAAGCTCTTCATTTCTGGGAAACTCTTAGTATTTCTTTGACAGTGTCTTCTCTTCCATGTTTTCTGTTCTTTCCTTCTGGAGTTCTACATTTGTTAGAGGATGAAATTCATAAGATTATTCCCTAATTATCTTGTTTTTACTCTTCCTTCAACTTTCTAAGGTACTTTCTTAACGTTAGCTTCAGGGCTTCTAAATTGTCTTTTTTATTGTTTCTTTTCTGTTTTATTTTTAGTATCTTAATACCGCTTTTTCATCCTTTTAAACATTTTTTCTATCAATAGTTTTTCAAAAGCTTTTGCTGATTTCCTGAATATTCCTTTTGTAAAGAATAACATTTTTTTAAAAATGAGTCCAGTATTTTCTCTTATCTTTCTGAGGATATTACTATAGATTGCTATTTAATTGATTTATATACTTGTTTAATGCATCTATTGATTAATTAATGAGGTTGCTTCCTTTCCCACTACCCAATTCCATAGTTGGAAAGAGTATATTAACATGTCTGGCTATTTCATTTTTCATTATTACTTTCATGAAATACTATCATGTTTCTCATTTCTTAAATTTCAAATTCATTACCATCTCTCACTACTTCTCCCTCCATCCCCCCAAAAAGGCAGAGATAAATCTTTACATAATAGAAAAAAGTCTTATTTTTAATTCCCCATTCATAAAGAAGGCCCTTGCTTGACAGCAGATAAGTAGGAAGAAAATTTACAAGAGCCGAGGACACAAGTTTTCTGGGGGGACCCAATTAACTCCTTCAGTCATAATAACCATGCACTGAACACTTGCTATGTGCCAGGCAGTGTACTGAATGCTTTGCAGTTATGACCTAATGTAATCCTGATTATAAACCAACAGTGCAGGATTATCATCAGAGATGAGGAAACTGAGGCATGGCTGGGCTTAATAAAATATGCAGTATCATCTGAGCAATAAATGTCAGAGCAGGAATTGCATCTTATCTCTAAACCAGTTAAGAGGTAAAGTTCTTATTAATCTGAAATGTAACAACTGCCTATTTCTCTCACCAGAGAGTAAAACGGAGCAAGGTTGGAGCTGTGGTAGGCTCATCTCGCTTCTGTTCCTTAAAAACGCTCATGCCCTGAAAGGTAGGATTGGGAAAGAGAATAAAAAAGATGAAATGTTTTCTTTTTCAAATGGAACAAGGGTAATAATCAGAGGGACCATATAAGAGCTCATTAGCTCTTAATGAGAAACTCTGATTTATTGTTAATGAAGGTTGGCCTCAGTATGTCCAATGTCTTCTAATGTACAAATGATACTGAAATGGCAATGAAACCTGGTCAAAAATTAAGTTAGAACAGATACAAATGGAGACCTGCATACAAAGGAAAATTGGATATTATAAATGATGATTCAAAACTAGTAAATAAAAGAAGACAACTTTGGAACGATTTAATGAACTATTTTCATGAAAGGTACCCCCCAAAATGAACCAGTACATAGAAATTAGCTTTTATTTTACTTATATATATATATTTTGCCTGTGCCAGGGTAAATGAAATTTTTTTATTGATATTCTTATGGAATCGGAAATATCACTAAAATCAAGGCCGAATAAATGCAGTACAGTCAGAAAAACCGGAAAGTAAAAGAACAGAAAAACTCTTTTACTATTAAGTGTTTAGTTTATAGAAACAAGGTGAAAGTTAACAATTAATCATAAAACTTAATATTACCTTTAGAAAAGTTAATTATAAGCCCATAAACTATAATTCTTAAAGCCAGTTTATTATAACCCTAAAATCTTTCCAGTAGCTTGAGGGTTTTGTCCTCACCCATATTTCAGTAGCAGAGGAAGAATCAATATTACTAATCCTCTTGATAAATCATAGTAAGCATTTAAAGAAATCAGAAAATGGAATTAGGAAAGTTTAAAACTCAGAAAGATATGATTTCCTTTATCTTACATTTGCTGCAACAGAATAATGAGGGTTTTTTTCTATCAGTCAAATTTGTGTATCATGATTCTGCCATTTTCTAGCTATTTGGTTTAGTAAGTTAAATTTGAGTCTCTCTGTGCCTCAACTTACCATCTATAAAATAAGGTTAATAACTCATTATTCATAGTTTTTGGAGGAATTAAAGGAGGTAATATCTGAAAAGTATTTAATATTTGGCCCTTAACGGTAAATAAATGTTATTTATTACTAATATTATAGAAGTTCATATTTTGGTATTTCCGGTTTTAATTATCTATTTATACAATCAATAAAAGTCCTAATTCTAAATTTTGCCAAAAACATCTACATCTTCTAAGTTTCTTTACATATATGGAGATAGAGAGATAGAGAGAGAGATACTCAGGTTATTTCACAGGGCCCATAGAGAATTGTTCATTTATGTATAATAATAGTGATTTCCCTGGTAGTTGAGGGATGTTTAAAATATCCATGTTTTGAGACACGATTTATTTTAAAACTGTTTTTTTTTTTTTTTTTGTAGAGTATTGGGAAAAGCTCTCTTTGGAGTTGTAAAGGAAAATGCTTAGGAGACACGCTTTGTGAAATTAAACAGAGTGCTGGACTGTCAGCTAGGTCATCTGGTACTTCAGTAGCTGCCACTTGGAGCAAGCTCCTGAAAATCTCTAAGTCTCAACTTTCTCACTTGCAAGATTAAAAAGTAGACTATCAGTTTTGCACGGTATTTTGTGGATTAATGAGACAGAGTGTGGCAAATGCCCAGAATGGTTGTGCCCACGGAGGAGGCACCTAGAAAGCAGAGGTGTGTCCTTCAGCCCCTGCCAGTGTGCTCAGCGTTCTTGCAGGCACATCTTGCCCCTTACAGGTAGGACAGCACATATGGTGAAGCCAAACTGCTGAGGCTCCAATGGTCCTCTGGTACTTACTAGCTGTGTGACTTTGAGCCGCTTACTTAACCTCCCTGTGACTGAATAGTCTCGTATGTAAAAAGAGGATAATAGTACCTACTTCAGAAAACCATGCAGAGGATTCAATGAGTTAAGATTAGCAAAACTCTTAGGATAGTGCCTGGTATATTATAAACACTGTGAAGTATGGGTTAAATACACTTTTGGTTTTACTCTAAAACATACCACCCCCTTTTTTGATGTTTAAAGTATCCAATCGGGTTTCAGAAGGGGGGAGGGGAGTGGGTGGTTGGGGTAACCAGGTGATGGGTATTGGGGAGGGCACGTGTTGTGATGAGCACTGGGTGTTATATGCAACTAATGAATCGTTGAACACTACATCAAAAACTAAGGATGTACTGCGCGCCTGGGTGGCTCAGTTGGTTAAGCGACTGCCTTCGGCTCAGGTCATGATCCTGGAGTCCCTGGATCGAGTCCCGCATCGGGCTCCCTGCTCAGCGGGGAGTCTGCTTCTCCCTCTGCCCTCTTCCCTCTCGTGCTCTCTGTCTCTCATTCTCTCTCTCAAATAAATAAATAAAATCTTTAAAAAAAAAACTAAGGATGTACTATATGTTGGCTAGCTGAACATAATAAAAAAATAAGCATCCAATCATATTAAAATTTTTCTTCATTTTAACTCCAGATACACTCTATATTACTTAAGGCATTGGTTCTCAAACTTTTTGGTATTAAGATCCTTTTAGACCCCTAAAAATTATCAAGGACTCCAAAGAGTTTTTGTAATATGGATTATATCCATTGAGATTTAGTGTATTGGAAACTAAAACAGATAATTTAAAACTCTTTTCTTTATTAATTAATTGGAAAAAGACATAATGAACCCAGTACATGTTACCATAAGCAACATATTTTTGTGAAATATAAATATATTTAAAAAACATTAGTGAGAAGAGTGACAGTATTTGCATTTTTGCAAATATCTTTAATATCTGGCTTAATGGAAAACAGTGTGTCAAATCTGTATCTTCATCTAATCTATTGGAAATACGTCATGTTGGTTGAAGTACATGAATAAAATCTGGCCACCCACAGATATATCATTCGAAAATGAAATGATCGGAAAATCATTCACAGATAATCGTGAATGTTCTTTTTTGATATGTTACCAAAACTGACAAAGGGTAGTGTCTGAAAGGTTAGTTGTAATGTGGAAACTGAAACCATATCTTATGCTCTGTTACATTAAAATACATCTATCTTTCTTGTATTTTGAATGGATCTTTATGAATGCAAGATTTTATACCATCCCAAATTAGTCCTTTGAAGAATATTGGTTCACTGACTAATGTGAAATTTCCAATGATACATTTCATTACACAGGATCAAAAAATCGCATTCCTTACTACCACAATCTCATCAGAAAAGTATTTATTTTTATTTTTTTATTAACATATAATGCATTATTTGTTTCAGGGGTACAGGTCTGTGATTCATCAGTCTTACACAGTTCACAGCACTCACCATAGTACATACCCTCCCCAATGTCCATCACCCGGCCACCCATAGCACATACCCTCCCCAATGTCCATCACCCAGCCACCCCATCCCTCCCACCCCCACCACTCCAGCAACCTTCAGTTTGTTTCCTGAGATTAAGAGTCTCTTATGGTTTGTCTCCCTCTCTGGTTTCATCTTGTTTGATTTTTCCCTCCCTTCTCCTATGATCCTCTGTCTTGTTTCTCAAATTCCTCATACCAGTGAGATCATATGAAACTTGTCTTTCTCTGAGTGACTTATTTCGCTTAGCATAATACCCTCTATCTAGTTCCATGTCATTGCAAATGGCAAGATTTCATTTTTTGATGGCTGCATAATATTCTGTTGTATATATACACCACATCTTCTTTATCCATTCATCTGTTGATGGACATCTAGGCTCTTTCCGTAGTTTGGCTATTCTGGACATTGCTGCTATAAACATTGGGATGCATGTGCCCCTTTGGATAACTACATTTGTATCTTTGGGGTAAATGCCCAGTAGTGGAATTGCTGGGTCATCGTGTAGCTCTATTTTCAAGTTTTGGAGGAACCTCCATACTGTTTTCCAGAGTGACTGCACCAGCTTGCATTCCCACCAACAGTGTAGGAAGGTTCCCCTCAGAAAAGCATTCTTAATTATTCATAGCCATTAGGCTTACAGTGAAGGAGATCTCCCCCAAATTCTTATTTTCACTGAACTCTCCAGTTTCATCACTGATGGTTTTTCTTGAAGTGATAGGCTCCCTTCATTAATTTTTGAGAAAATGTCTGCCAAGTCCCCACATCTGAAAAACTGCAGTTTGTCTGTCAATCTTTTTTTAAAGCAAAAATTGTGTTCAGCTTGCAGCTCTAGCAATCCCCAGGGTATATTTCTTAGGGACAACTGTCACACTGCACTCTCCGGGAGAAGCGCTTTATGCATACTTCCCATTTTGTCCAACAGTATACTAAAAATAGGTGCACTCATATAATATGAGATATTTAATAAAAGTAACAACTTTCCAGGCTTCACCAGAGACATTACTAAGTGAAACCGACTTGCCTCTTTCCTTACCCTGAGGAGGTTGGCGCAGAGAATAGGACTGCAAGTGCAGAGCGCTACAGCCGTGGTTTGTGCGTCAGTGTGGGCAGGTATACCCATCCCTGGTGTGGTTTTTCTTAAATAACAACAACTTTATTGAGATATAATTCACATACCATAAACTTGACATTTGTGAAGTATATATATGTCAGTGGTTTCTAATATATTCAACAAGTTATTCTGCCATCACCAAATTCTGGAAATGTTTCATCATCTCCTAAGAAGCCTTCTACTCATTCCCTGGCGCTCTCCAGCCTCTGGAAACCACCATTCATTCTCTCCCTTTAGATTCCTCCTCTCCCTTTAGATTCCTCTATTGCAGACATTTCATATAAATGGAATCGGACAATACGTGATATTTTGTGTCTGGCTTTTTTCATTTAATGTAATGTTTTTAGGATTCATCCATGCTAGAGCATGTTGTATTGCCAAATAATATTACTGGAAATAATTTTATTGCCAAATAATATTCCATTGTAGAGGTATGTGGCATTTTGTTTATCCTTTCATCATTTGATGGACATTTGTGTTGTTCCCATTTTTTGGCCACTATAAATAATGCTGCTACAAATTGTCAGGGACAGGTTTTTGTGTGGAATATGCTTTCAGTTCTCTTGGGTATATACCTAGGAGTAGAATTGCTGAGTCATACGGTAACTCTATATTTAATCACTTGAGGAATTGCCAGATTATTTTCCAAAAGGGCTGCACCATTTTATATTTCCACCAGCAATGTGTGAAATGTTTAATTTCTCCAGATTCTAGCTAGCACTTTTTATTACCTGCCATCCTAATGGATATCAAGTAGTATTTCATGGTGGTTTTGATTTGCATTTCCATGATGACTAATGATATTGAGCATCTTTTCATGGGATTACTAGCTTTTGGATCTCTTTCTTGGAAAAATGTCTACTAGGATCCCTTGCCCAAGCTTTAATTGGATTATTAGTCTTTTTATTTTTGAGTTGTAAGAGTATCCTAGATAATAAATCCTTATGTGATCTATGATTTATAGATATTTTCTCCCATTCTGTGGGATGTCTTTTCCATGATGATACCATTGAAGGATAAACGTTTTTAGTCTTGATGAAGTCCATTTGACTTATTTTTATTTTTGTTGCTACTTCTTGTATTGTCCTATCTCAGAAGCCATTGCTTAATCCAAGGTTAAAAAAAATTATTTATACATGTGTCATGTACTTTTAGCTCTTACATTTACATGTCTAATCTATTTTGAGTTAATTATTTTTATTTATGATGTGAGGGGGAGGTCCAACTCTTTTGCGTGTGGATATCCAGTTATCCCAATACCATTTGTTGAAAAGACTATTGTTTTCCTATTTAATTGTCTTGGCACCCTTGTTAAAATCCATTGACCATAAGTGTAAGAGTTTTTTGTGGTCTCTTGATTCTATTTCATTCATCTATATGGCTATTCTTATGCCAGTACCCCACTATCTTGGGTACTATAGCTTTGTAGGAAGTATTGAAATTAGGAAGTGTGAGTCCCTTAACTCTGATTTTCCTTTTAAGATTATTTTGGCTCTTCAGGATCCTTTGCATTTCCATATGAATTTTAGAATGAGCTGTCTCAATTTATACAAAAGAAAAGGCAGCTGAGGTTGTAAAAGTGATTGCTTTGAATCTGTAGGAGAATTTGGGGAATGTTACCATCTTAACAATATTGACTCTCCTGTTCCATGAACGTGAGATATCTCTGCATTTATTTAGTTCTTTAATTTCTTTCAACAGTGTTTTATTGTTTTTGGTGTATAGGTGTTACACTTCTTTTGTTAAATTGATTCCTTAGTATTTTATTCTTCTTGATGCTATTGTAAATAAAATTGCTTCCTTTATTTCTTTTCTGGATTGTTCATATTGATAGTCTATCCAGCAACCTTGCTTAACTTGTTTACTAGCTGTAATCTTTTTTTTTAATTTTTATTTTGCAGTTTCTTATATATGAGATTATGTCACCTGCAAGTAGAGAGAGTTTTATTTATTCTCCCATCAATGACTTTTTTCTACTTTTTGCCTAATTGTCCTAGCTAGAATTTTCAGTATAATGTTGAATACAAGTGGTAAAAGTAGACAACTTGTCTTGTTCCTGATTTTAGGGGGCAAGCATTCAGTCTCTCAAAACTAAGTATGATGTTAGCTCTACTCACAATTGTTTTTGCATAATCAGTGCAAATGTCAACAAAGTAAAAAAGGCAAATGTCTTTTTTTTATTATTATGAGCATACTTTTTACCCATAGATTGTCTAACAAGTGTCTTGGGGATCCACATGGGTCCACAGACCTCTTTTTGAGAACCCCTGAATTAAAACATTGGAATGTAATGTAAAATCTTTCTCTTTATCCTACATCTAGCCATGGTCCTAAGAGATTTCAAGATACATATACGTGATCCATCTTACACTACATTCCTTCTAGTACAACAGCTCTACATTACCTACACTAAATCTATGTCCCTCACTCTAACAGATACTGCCTGGATATTGTCATTGTTTTAGCTGCAATATCCCTAAAATCTTAATCTACTGCCTATTTTCAGAACACTTTTATTCTTCCAGGCTCCTTACTTTCTCATTTGCACAATGTCTGATTTTCAACCTCACACTCATAGCAACATCCAGAGTTTTGGTTATTCTATTTCTCTGAGACCACCAGCATCACCCTTTCAACATGGAATCCCACTGTTGATAGCTTCAACAATTCTTTATAGCAGCCTTGTTCTCCTGCAGTACCCCTAATGATATTATAATGTGAAAAAAAAAAACCTATACAAATCAGAAAAATAGCAATCAGGAATGGAGTAAGATGTGTTCAAGTGAGTAAAGATCTTGGAAGAAATTAAAGAAGGGCTTATACAGTGAACAAAGGATGAAACCACTTGGTGAGTATATGTTATCTTGAAATTCTCTAGTACTACAAGCCTGTGACATATCCACTACCTGGGATGTTTCCATGTATATAAAGAGTTAAATCAATTTTGTCACCACATTGTTTCACCTCTTCCATATGAATTTTAAATCAATTTTGTCACCACATTGTTTCACCTCTTCTATTTGCTGTAATATCTGAATGGAAACAACCCCAAGAGAAAACAAGCTATTTGAGTCAACATATTTGAGTTATCATATCCCAAGAAGCTTAAGGAAATGACGTAAATATAACCAAGAGGTTGGGGTATGAAAAGATTGACTGAAAAAAATCAGCTTCTGACATCTAGAAAAAGAAATGTCGAAAGTGATAAAGATTTGAAAACAGAAAATAGACTGGTTTATCAATTACTGGAGTCTAAGAACAAGAACTTAGACTTTTAAAACAGTAAATTCAGGACAAATAAAAGTAAAGTAATATTTTGGCACATCAGGTGCTACATAAATGGAATCCATTATGGCAAACAACAGTATACACTATAAATAGTTGCAAAGGGTTTTAGTCAAATTCATAGCTGACAAATTGATATTGGGTTGTGGCAGAAAATCAGGATATATTAAAAAGTACATTCTAGTGTTTGAGAACTTAACATCAAGGAAAGCAGTTGCTCAGTGGAATATTTTGAAGGGCAAGTTTAGAGCCTGAATATTGGACTAGACCAAAGAGATGACCAAATATGCCAATATGTGTGCTTCTAATTGGAAAAAGGAAAACAAACTACAACAACAAAGCACTGGTCATTCCCACTTAAAAAGCTAGTCATTTTGAGAACTGGTTAATAACCACTTGTAGTGATGGTTGTGTTGGGGATATTGTCATTGTTTCCAAATAAGTTATACCTGTGGATAAGTCTGTATAGGAATACTTTGGTGTTAATGGCACAATTTATTGATTTCCTATGGTACGGCTTATGCAAAAATGGAATAACCCAGTAGCACACAAGTATTAGATACCAAAACCTCTCTTTAACCTTCTCTCTTTGGGCTATATGATCTTCTTTAACCTTTCCTGATTGGGACTATTTTTCATCTGTTAGATACTGTCTGTCATTACTATTGCATATGCCCTAATATTCAATAAGCACATATTTCACAGTGGCAGTACTACATTACTGACTCTTATTCACCTTACTAAGAGCCCCAGGTCTAGTTCTGGCCACTCATTCTGGCCATTCCCATCTTTTATCAGATTAGTGATAGTCTGAGCCTAATACTTGCTTTGTACTTGCCCTTTTCTGAACTTGTGTTGACAGGCCATTTCTTATTTGTCAAAGTCCCTTTGAATTAATTTCCTCTTTTTTCCTGCCTAACTGGGTTATTGGAAAATCTAATAAGGATGCTTTCTCTTCCATCATTCAGAGCATTGATAAACATTACTGGAATCAACCTGATCCCAAAGGAACATCCTGCCTTATCTTCCTTTCTTCTGTTTCTCATGTGAGTGCAGAATTTTTTCCTGTGAGAAATAATCATTGATGGGCAGTTCAGCCTGACAATGGTTTATAGTATAAATGCAATCAGTCTAATTCCCCTTCCTTATTGCTGATGTTCCCCAGTCCTTGATTAGTGTGGAAGCCATTAGGTTATGAATGCTGTCCAAATAATATTGTCCATTCCCCATGTAAACATAGAGGCTTAGAACTTCTTGAGGAGCCAAGGTCATCATTAAGACATGTAATATGATATAGAGTTGACCAGATGGTTGTTCCTACTTGATAACTATGCAGCCTGAAGATATTAGGATGCATCATGTTCATTTTACAGATGGGAGCTTGGAAGCTAGTCAAGTCATACTCCATTGGACATGCAACCCATCATGGTGAAGCTGGGGTCTGAAAGAAGTACCACATCTAAAATTTGTCATTTTGCCTTTAGATTACACTAAATTTCCTAATAAATTAAAGGAGCACTTGTTTTAACTCTGTTTTTTTAAGGGTCACCGTGGCCATATATAACAATTTGTAGGAAGAGTTATGTGAAAGATCTGTTTAAGGCTGGGTGTGGCATGATAAGGCAGAAGTTTAAATGTTCATAAATGTAATAAAATTAAGGTGTATATATCCACAATTCCTATTCAATTCAAAACGCTTTGAATGTGTATCTGTTTGCCTTGTAGTTGACATTCAGAATGGAGAGGTTCTGAATAACTTCTGAGTAGCAAAATTTCTTTTTTTTTAAACAAAGTTTCTTGATACAGCAAAGAAGCTGATATTTAAACATGAACCTGTGAACGTTTTTGAGTTTCCAGGCAAGGAGAACATCTTCAGAATTTATTCTTCTATGATACTATTATACTAGAACCTTCGAAAGCTATACCACACATATTGGATAGCAGCAATATCAATTTAGCTGTCATATATTCTACGTATCACTTTTTTTTAATTCTCTGTAATCATTATGCTTCCAGACAAACAGTTGGAGAACTGACCAGCATCTCATACAAAGTCAGCACGGTGTACTAGTTTGCTGTCCAGTTACATAGAGCAGTGGAATATCTCTTCTGAAGGAATCATATTTATCTATTTCTAAGCATGGTGGTAAAGGAGCTTCTAAATGGCAACTCTCAAACTGGGCGTCTAATTTAAAAATGGTGACAAGGGGCACCTGGGTGGCTCAGTCGTTAAGCGTCTGCCTTTGGCTGGGGTCATGATCCCAGGGTCTTGGGTTCGAGCCCCGCATCAGGCTCCCTGCTCTGCGGGAAGCCTGCTTCTCCCTCTCCCACTCCCCCTGCTTGTGTTCCCTCTATTGCCGTGTCTTTCTCTGTCAAATAAATAAAATCTTAAAAAAAAAAAAAAAATGGTGACAAGATGGCTGACCGCTAATTTTCTAAATTCTCAAATCATTTAAGTTGAACATTATTTTCCAACTATTTGTTATATCCAGAATTATTTTGAAAGCTAAGTGTTACAGAGTTCGCATGCTATAAATTAATAGAAAAATATGAAGAGATAATGAATATAATTTAGACTATTGAAAATCTTCAGGTCTATTTATTTAACAAACACATAGGTAAGTGCTTACAATGTGCCAGGCATTGTTCTAAGTGTCTTACAAAGCAACCTTATGGTTGATGCATTGTTATTATCATTCTCATTTTATAGATGAAGAAGTTGAAGGACTAAGAGATTAAATAACTTGTCCAAGGTCATATTACTAATAAATACCAGAATTGGGATTGTCTCCAAATTCTGTGCTTTTAAGCACTATTCAGTTCTATCGAATAAGAGTAGAAGGTTTATAGCAATTGATAAATCTCTCATTTATAACATTACAATTGCTAAAAGTTTATATTAGGCAAAACATGATTTTGACACCATAAACAGCAGTACACCCACAACTTTATACTCATATTTTGGTTTTATAAAAGATACAATTTTCATAAAATTTTATGATGAACAGCTTTAAATCTGGAAGAAAAAAAATTCAAATTAGAATGGTAGGATTTTTCCCATCAAGAAAATCATTTAGAATGTCAGAAGACAAATGGGGAAACCAAAACAATCACCTTTCAAAAAGCAGTGTTATCACAAGAGACGGTAACAAATCTTAAGTCTCTTCAACTCTGGAACACCGAGTACTGTGCTTGTGCACACAGAGGGTCAGTAAATATTTGTGATAAATGGAGATTTCTGCCAGCGATCTTCCCTTCTTAGGAGACTCTAACATTTTTATCCCTAGAGGTAAATGTTCAGTTAAATTATTTTCCTCAATCAGAAAAGCTCACATATTTGGGAACCCAGAGTCCCTCATAGAATTTTTCTTGATAAAATGACTAAGCTGGCTGAAGGCAAAATTTCTTGTCCTTGGTCTTCCCTTCCCACTTCTTTTCCAAAGCTTCTACCAAAACTCATCTCGGGAAATAGGTGGATAAATCCATTCATGCTGAGATGTAAATAACTCAGAGAACTCCGGGCATTACACTACCCTGGGTGTATGTGGATCATAACAACAAATGTAAGCATTAGCCAGTGGGCTGGGGCGGTAACTGAGAGTAAATGTTTTCAGCTCCCTCCAAATCATTTCATCTTTGCAGTCTTTTAATAAGACAAACTTTGCTCCTCTGCATTTTCCTTATGGCTCCTGTGGAGACGGGGTAGAGTGGAGAGCTCAACTAGTGGAGAATGCAACAGACCCACTCCTAATGGGAGGTAGACAAAAAGGCCACATCATTCTCAGCACTCCATTCCTTATGAAACTAAATGATGGTTGACAATGAAATTCAAGCTTCTGATTCTTATTAAGGCTGACTATTGAAACTTGATTAGGCCTATAATTACACACTCCTTGAATCAAGAATGTCAAATAATGGGGCAGGACCTCTATAGCTGAGGAATCAACTTACAACCCAGGTTGGTCCATGAACAACCTGCTCAGACAGCACTCAGTCATAAATTGTCCCAAGTTTAACCTGGTAAGAATTGTTGGGAGGATATCTTCTGTCAAGTATCCAAAACTAAATTCTTTATTTCTAAGATCTTAGCTGATCCTGAGGAAAGAGAGAGAAAGAGAAAGAGAGTCAGGTGGAATAAAGATGGCCAAAATGGACTACAATTTTGTGGCTAACAAGTAAAACCAAACAAAATGATTAGATTTTATCGAAATTTATTATGTTAAGTATAACAACTCTAACCAGTTTAATGCAACTGTTAAAATTTAATTGTTTTGTTATTGATTGTTATATAAAAACCTAAGCAGAATGTGCTTTTTATCCTTTGTTTTGAAAGGAAATGAAATTTCAATGTACTATCTGCATTGTATTGGAATTTTTAAAATAATTATTTAATTATTTTAAATAATTATTTAAATACATAGATTAAAAATATCTTATTCTGTATTTTGTAGAGGTTGATTAAAACCTAATGGGAAATGTGAAACAGCATATGCTTATAACATGATATACAATGTATGTAAAAATCTGTACTTGTGCTATGAGAAGTTTTCCTAATTCTTAGTTTTACGAATTTCACAGTGGTTATCAGTTACATACACCCTATTTAGCTACACTAGAATAGCTACCGTTATAAACTAATAGCAAGTTTGGATGAAGAGATTATAGTCCATGTCAGACGGTAGCTTGAAACTGGCCAATGTACACATTCAAGAGATGGAAGGCATTCGCATTAAAAAGCAGCAAGTCTAGGCAAAAGCATTATAATCTTGATTTTTTTCACCTTCCCTATGAATTCTATAACCCATGCTTACCTCACTCCTTGGTTCCACATCAGCCCAGTTGGATTTGACTTTACTTCTTCCTAACCAACTCCATTAAGTTGGGGTTTCTGGTAGTCGTGGTCCTCACTTGACTCCCTCTCTTGCCATGTCTTTCTCTGTCAAATAAATAAATAAAATCTTTATAAAAAAAAATGGTGACAAGATGGCTGACCGCTAATTTTCTAAATTCTCAAATCATTTAAGTTGAACATTATTTTCCAACTATTTGTTATATCCAGAATTATTTTGAAAGCTAAGTGTTACAGAGTTCGCATGCTATAAATTAATAGAAAAAATATGAAGAGATAATGAATATAATTTAGACTATTGAAAATCTTCTAAACCCAGTCGTGGTCCCAGTCATGGTCCTCACTTGACTCCTCCTTCAGCTTAATCTTATACTGCAGACCAACCTACCTCTGCAGTTTCCAGCAGCTGACTTGTCTTTCTGGGATAATCAACTTTCTTTCTTTTTTTTTTTTTTTCCTTTTTAAGAAAATTTAGGAACTTGATAGTTTAGACACTAACTAAAGCCAACATTTCTTTTTAATGCATGAGCTTCTCTGAATATCTATAACATTCTTTTATCATACAATTTACAATCCTTCCAGTTTCAAGGTTCTGCTAGATCAGATGTTAAATCATGCTATCTGCATTTTTTCAGCTTTTAATGCTCAAAACATCTACAAGTAAAATGATTGTTTTTGACATTATTTGACTTTCTTGATTCAAGTAGAGTGTAATTATACCCCTGATCAAGTTACTGTAGACAGCTTGAATCCAAAGAGAGATACCACATATGGAAGCGTTATGTTTAATCACAAACAGATACAACTGGATTTTTCTTACCACACATCATATGCTTAAGGTGATATGTACTTTTTACAATAAGTATGATAAAAAACACACTTAAATGTATGCTAATATAGATATTATTTCAATTTAATTTTAAATTAAAAAGTGAGTGTAAATTTAAAAACACGACTCCCAAATTTATAGTGTAGTTTTATGAAGACTTTTAAATTGAAAAGTTGTATTGTAATAATAGTCTATGTGTTTGGTTACTTCTAAAACTCAAGCTGGTTACTAGTAAAACTCAAGGTGATCATTTTGACCTGGACCACAAGGGTAAAATATCTGATCAACTCAGTCTAAAATAACCTCAGAAAACAACAGAAACAAACAAACAAACAAAAACCTATTAACTCATGTAGACTCAACTTGTATGATAATCTTTTTCATTCTTTTTACATTGTAAGTACTATAATTACTACAAAGTATTTATCTCACAAAGTCAAATTTCAGAGAAAGAGAAGCTATAAATTCTCATATATATTATTTATTTATATACCTATCTATCATAAACTATCTTCTGAGATTATTTTTACTCTGTCAACAATCACTAAAATGGAGGTCAGTTTCTAAAAATAAAATAAAATTAGTATTAAATTATGACTGGAAGAGACCAAATTGAATTACCATTATGCTAAAGATTTGTGGGTATAAGTAAGTAAAGACTATATTCCTCCAACCTTGCCTGAAATATGAAACAATTATGAGTTATTTAAGTGTTTTATCAATAGGATAACAAAGTTTTACTATTTTGAAATTCTTAATATATAAGGTACTATAGTTACCTCTAAAACGTAGTTACTGAGTAGCTATTAAATATAAATGCTGTAAAAACATTGGGCATTTAAATGGATGGTACAAAAAAATTAGTATGTTGTACAAAAGCGACCTTTTAAAGGTATGGTATAGAAAAAAATGGCTTTCAAAATAGAAAGCTTGTAACATCCAAATCTATTTTCTAAAAACTTAGCCTAGTAAGTGAAAAACAAATAGAATAATAGGAAATTTATATTGGTGTCAGCAATGCAAGTGGAAAAGCCCATTATATTTTTGGCTAAAATTTTATGACCGCTGAGTAATAAGATATGGTTTTTTTCCTTAAAGATACTTCTAAAATGATAAGTTTGCATACTTATTTTCTAAGGTTCAGCCATTGATCACCTACATCCCTGTTAAAGGTTGATTTTTGCCACCACCGCTGCCCCTGCCAAAGGCCTAACCCCAGATACCTGTGAATGTGATCCTATTTGCAAATAGGGTCTTTTTAAATGTAATCCAGTTAAAGTGAGGTCATCAGAGGGAGCTCTAATATAATATGACAGGTGTCTTTATGAGAAGAGGAAAATGCCGTATGTGGAGACAGACAAAAGGGGAAAGAGCCTTGTGATAACAGAGGCAGAAGTTGTATGTAGCTGCAAGACAAGGAATGCCAAGTCTTGAAAGACCACCAGAAGCTGTAAAGAGTCAAAGAAGGGTTCTACCCAGTCTCAGAGGGATCATGGCTTAGCTGGTGCCTTGTTTTCGGACTTCTAGCCTCCAGATTGAGAGAGAATAATTGTCCGTTGTTTAAAGCCACCCAGTTTGTGGTGCTTTGTTATTGCTGCCTTGGGAAACTAATAGTCCCTAAGCAGCATTCTTCATATTACCTTGGTTGTAAAGGAGAATGTGCACTGTATTAAGGAAAGCTTGATATGACAGTATCTTATCAGCCACTCTGCACTCATGGGTGACAGCTTTCAATTCCAGTGTTTGAAGACAGCCTGAGGTTTCGATGTTGTAAGACATGGCATTTTAAAGATATAAAACCAGCATCAGCTTAGAGTATGACACCCTATTTTTAATTTAATTTATGGAAATGCATTTTCTTCCTAAAAGGCTTATTATTATTAAGAATTCACACAGAGAAAGTTCATTTCGGAAATTTAGAAATGGTTGATCTTCAGTGGAAGAAACACTTGATAGTAGTTAGGGCATCTGCTTTCCTCTTTTCTGATTTTTGACCAGTTCTCATTTAACACGAGAAAGAGAAAAACAACCTCCTTGATCTTGTAAGCATGTTTTTATTTTAATGAAGTTTTAAAAGGAATTGTTTTTCAACTTGAGTTAAACGCTGTCCTTATTACATGTTTATTTATCTTGAAAAGTGAAGAAAGCACAATCAACTGTAGAAGTGGAGTTTTTGTGATTTTTAGCTGTGCCTTGATTTGGTTTAAGAGGTGATCAAAATCAGTTAGGCAAAATGCAGAGCTTTTTAGGTGTTTGGACAGTGTCTTATAGGGAAGTCAATACTACCAGCTAGAAGAGTGATGTGACCAAGAGGGCAGTATAGGTCATTCCTGACTTCACTCCCGCTCATAAGAAGAACGACATCTGTTCAAGAACAAAACACCACTGAGACAATCATAGAATATGGGGGTGAGGCTGAAGTACTCCCTGCACTGCAGAGACCAAAACACACTGCATTAGAAGGGTAAGAGAAGGGGCTACATGTTGACTGCATTGCTCCACCCCCAGGACAACACTGCACCACATGGAGAGGTGAGCCCTGAGCCTCAAGTTCCTCCAGGGGGAAAAGAGAGCCCAGGAGGGTAACCAGCCTCCACCACCATTGCAAATTGCTTTGTGAAAGCCCCTCTTCTGATCTTGCACCACAGGGATTGCAGGGGAATCTGGGGCCCAGTCACTGGGAATCTGATTGTGACAGAGAACTGGGGGTGGAGGGTGGGGAGGGAACTTGCAACCACCAGCACACAGATCTTGGCCGACTGAGTTCTTACCTGCAATGCTCAAGTAGTAATCCCAACCAGTGGTTTTGCACATCTGCAGAACCAAGTCAGGGTTGCATTCTGCTCAGGGAACTCAGTGGGTGCAGATCTGTCTGATATGGCTTCTCAAATGAAGAGTTTTGCTAGCTTTAAAGCCCAGTTTGCCTAAGCCCAGGCAAAGTGCTGACTCACAGCCCCACCAGGCACTTTAACCAAGAAGTGGGTAGGCAGAGCTGATCATACTGAAAGCAAAGCCAGTATCACGTGTGGAAGTTTTTCTTACTACACACAGGCGGGGGTGGGGGTGGGGCACTAATTCATAACCAAGGCAAAGAGTAGCTCCTGGCCACTCCCAACCAAAGAACCTATTTGGGAAATTGAGAGTAGTCTGGAGCAGCCCCTTCCTGTCCTATTCAGCCAAGGGGGTTGAGATATAACCCTGCTGTGGAAAGTGTCTTTTGGCCCCATTTGACCAAAAGGGCTGATGAGAATACCTGAAAGCTGTAGAACCCAGTGGTGCTCAAGCCAAGAGAAGGACAGAACTGACAGTTTGCAGAACAAAGTCGGTGGCCCTGTTTGGATGGAGAATTTGGGGTGTAGATTGGCCTGAATTAAGACAACAAAGAGCTATAGGGGTGCCTGGGTAGCTCAGTTGGTTAAGCAGCCAACTCTGGATTTCAGCTCAGGTCATGACCTCAGGGTCCCGCATCAGGCTCCATGCTGGGTGGGGAGTCGGCTTGAGAGATTCTCTCTCTCCCTCTGCCCCTCCTTCTGCTCGCACTGTCTCTTTCTCTCTCTCAAATAAATAAATAAATACAACAGCAACAACAAAAAAGACAACAATGAGCTTTACTGGTTCTAGAGCTGCTTCCACTCAGTTTGCAGAAGGAATCTAATTGGTAGCCCTGCTTATCAAGGAATGCAGCCTTCAGCCTTTCCAACCAGGAATCTAACCAGAGCACACAAGAAGTTTCATAGCTGATCAACAGCCCTACATACAGTAGCACTTGAACAGAGTACAACCTGTGGCTTTCTCCATCTGCAGAACAAACTGGTGGACTCACCTGACCAGAGAATTCAGTGCACATGTAGGCCTGAATCAGGCCCCCAAACAATGAGCTGTACAGGCCTTGGTTTCCAGCCTGCTGCCCTGCCAGTGCAGGGAACTTTATTCATAGCCCCATTTATTACTGAATATAGTACCCAGTCCTGACTACCTAGCAAGCCCGACCAGAGAATCCAGGCAACCATGGAACCCATCCTACATCCTCACTTGGGTAGGGAACCAAGCCAACAGTCCTATCCAACTCTTCTCAGCCCCATCTCCATTCTCAGAACTTGAACAGTTGCTTTGCCTCAAAATAGACAATAATAGCAGGACCCACCTGCTCAAAGACATTGCCAACAGACATGCCCAGAAACCCAAACGAGGCTGACTGGTGAAGAGCTATCTGACAAAGCAAACCTGAAAGTCTAGAAGAGTAACCCCATTACTCAAATGCACAGGTACTAATGTAAGAAATTAAGAATCACACACACACACACACACACACACACACAAATCAAGTAAATAGGACACCACTAAAAGAAACTAATAAAGCTCCAATAACTGACCCTAAAGAAATGGACATCTATGAACTGTCAGACAAGCAATTCAGAATAAATCTCTTAAGGAAGTTTAGTGAACCATAAGGAAACACAGAAAACTAAATAAAATTAGGAAAATAATAAATGAACAAAATGAGAAGTTAGAAAAGGAAATAGCAGCCATCAAAAAAGAAAAAAAATCCTAAAGTTATTGAAAAATTATTTAAAAATATAATAACTGAAGTGAAGAATTCAATAGAGTTTTAAAAGTGGACTCAACTATGCAAAAGAAAGAATCCATGAGCTTGAGGATAGGACACTGGAAATCACCCAGTCAGAGGAGAAAACATTTAAAAAGAATTAAAAAGAGTGAAAAAAAATCCTACGAGAATTATGGGACACAAGGAAAAGAAACAATATTTGCATTATGGGAATTCCAGGAGAAGAGAAAGAGAAAAAGTCAGAAAGTATGTTTAAAGAAATTATGGCTGAGAATTTCTCAAATCTGGGGAGAGAAATCGATATCCGGATCTATGAAGCCCAAAAGACCTTAAATATGTTGAACCCAAATGGGGCTACACTGAGACACATTATAATTGTTAAAAATTTTAAAAAATAATAATTAAATAATAAAATTAAATTAAAAAATAAAAATAAATAATCAGAAGTCAACAACAAAGAAAGAATTTTTAGAACAGGAAGCAAAAAGAGAGAAGTTACATGCAAGAGAACTCCCATAAAACTATGGACAAAATTCTCAGCAGAAACTTTTCAAGGCAGGAGGGAATATGACATATTCAAAATATTGAAAGAAAATAACTGTCAATTCAAATTTCTGTAACTGGCAAAGCTATCTTTCAGAAACGAAAGGAGGGATAAAACTTTCCCAAACAAAAGCTGAGGGAGTTCATTACTACCACACGTGTCATACAAGAAATGCTAAAGAGAGTTGAGTGGAAGTAAAAGCACACTAGTTAATAGCAGAAAAACACAGAAATGGTGGCATAAATCTCACTGGTAATAGTAAATATATAGTCATAGTTAGATTCTGCAATATGGTAATAATGGTGCATAACTCACAACTCCAGTTTAAAAGTTAAAAAAAATTTAAAAATAAAACAAATAGAATATTAAAAAATTCATGTAGCAAAATAACCATAAATACAATACCCATTTTTAGTTACACAATATAAAAAACATGTAAACTATAATAGAAATAACCTAAAATGTGAGGGGGAGAAGAAGTAAAAATATAAAGTATACTAGTTCTATTTAAATTACCAGCTTGAAATAGAGTATTATAAGTTTAAGATATTGTATGTCAATTATACTTCAATAAAAAAAATGGGCCAAGGATCTGAATAGACATTTCTCCAAAGAAGATATATGAAAGGCCAACAGGCACATGAGAAGATGTTCCACATCACTAGCCATTAAGGAAATGCAAATTAAAACTACAATGAGATATCCCCTCTTTTCCATTAGAATAGCCATCATCAAAAAGATAAGAGGTAATATATGATGGCATGCATATGGAGAAAAGGAAAATGCACTTTGGTGGAGATGTAAACTGGTGCAGCTACTATGGAATACAGTATGGAAGGTCCTCAAAAATTTAAAAGTAGAACTACTCTATGATCCAGCAATTTCACTTACGAGACTATATCCAAAGGAAATGAACACACTAACCTGAAGAGACACCTCCACCCTCATGTTCAAAGCAGTGTTATTTACAATAGACAAGATGAGCAAAAACCTAAGTGCTCATTGATGAATAAATGGATAAAGAAGATGTGGTATATATACAATAGAATGTTATTCAGCCATAAAAAAATGAGAAAATCCCAACATTTGTGACAACATGGATGAAACTTGAGGACATGAGACTCAATGATATAAGTTAGAAAGCATAAGATAAATATTGTATCATCTCACTTGTATGTGGACTCTAAAAAAATAAAAACAAAAACAAAAAAAACCCTCATAGAAAAAATGATCAGACTTGTGGTTAACAGAGGCAGGGAGTGGTGGGGGCGGGGGAGGGGGATTGGAGGAAGGTGGTCACAAGTTACAAACTTCCAGTTGTAAGAAAAGTACTAGGGACGTAATGTACAATATGATGACTACAGCTAATCTGCTCTATGATATACAGAAAAGCTAGAAGAGTACATTTTGAAAGTTGTTATCACAAGGAGAAAAAAAACATTTTTTTCTTTCTTTTTTTTTTTAATTGTATCTATATGAGAGGATGGATGTGAGCTGAACTTATTGTGGTAATTATTTCACAATATATGTAAATCAAACCATCATGCAGCATGCTTTAAACTTATACAGTGATATATGTCAATTATTTTTCAATTGAACTGGAAAAATACAAAAAAAGAAAAGAAAAATTTTTAAATGTTTTTTTAAAAACTTACCACCTATTAACTATTTTTTTTAATTAAATAAACTCTACCCCCAAAGTGGGACTCAAACTCATGACCCCAAGATCAAGAGTTGCATGCTCTACCAACTGAGCCAGGCAGGCTCCCTACCCTATTAACTATTTGAAAAATAAATTTCAGTCTTTGTTATTCATCTACATGATGAAAAAGTCATAACAAGAAATGTTTATAAGCACAGTATGTCTCCATCCTTGTTTGGAGTGCTACAGATAATACTAAAAAAATGGAAAATTTATTTCCTATCTCTAAGAGGAAGTTTAAAATATATTTGAGAAGAGAGGATGTATAGTAGATCCATTAGACAATTAGAAAATAATATAGCAAAACTTAGATTGAGCCTCAAACTGTGTAGAATGATACTCACATTCTGCAGTCACAATTTCAATGTCAATTAAACACTGAAGTCATCCTAAGATGTATCCAGATATGATAGAGCTTGGAACTTTACCAAAGTAAAACCAACTTCAGCTTGGGGCATATATTTTTGCACTCTAGATTTTTTTTCTTAAAGAAGAGGTTATTGTAGCATAGAGCCACCCAGGGGCCTGCATTGGGGTGTGGGGACAGGCATGGTGCATGGATATTCCTTCTTAGCACTGAAGAAAGGGGTAGGTGTGGGATTGGAAGAGAGAAAAATAGGCCCCATGCTAGGGTGTTGGTGGGGGTTGGGACTAAAAAAACACGCAAAATCACAAAGTTAGAGTTGTATGACAGATGGGCTAACATTATAAAGTGGTTAATGTTATAAAGACATCAACATTATTTGAAGCCAGATGATGTTAGAAATAGTGAAGAAGTGTAAATTCAGGCATGAGTGAACTAAAAGAATGTCTCCCTCACCACCACTGCCTCCCCCCACAAAAAATGAAAGAAAAAGAAGAAACTTTGTCTTATCAGCACATTTTGGTCTGCCATTCCTGTCAATGATTTTTCTTTAACTCCAACTTTTAAATGTACCAGGTATCACAGTGGGGGTTATAAAATCCACAGATGGATGCTACGGTTGTAGACTGCCATAATTGTGAACTGGGATTAAACATATCATTTCAAATAGCTTCACTTGCATCATCTTCAATAGAGAAAAATAATTCTCCTAGGAATATGCTGCTCATCTCCTTTATAGAAATGCAGTGCTTTCCTCCATGGGTTAGTTTATATATTAATTTAATTGTAACCCTCTCAAAGGTAATTGTATGATTGGGAAGCAGAGTGGACACAAGAATGTTTAAGAACTAAATCTCAGATTTATTGTATATTTGATTGACTGGGGAGATGACTTTCAGTTGACATTTGAGCCAACAAGTTAGCTGAAATAAAATTTTGCTTAATACCTTTGCATCAATAATCTAGGCACAGCCTCATTGATTGAGAAAGTCTGATCAATAGAGTATTACTGGCTGCCTAACTATAACTTTTTTGCTAATTCTGCTGATGACCTTCTTACCACTGCTTCTCAGGTTCACCTTTTTTTCCACTTTGAAATTCAATTTGCTCCATTTGCTGTTATTTAAAGAATTTACACACCCAATTGATTCTATCCACCTGATATGGTTAGTATATAGGATGCAAAAGATTGCACCTGATTGTGATGAAGCTTTAGAACTGCCAAAGTACTCAAATATTTAGCAAGCATTTTCATTTTGAATATACTTGGGGGAAAAAAGAACCAAAAACAATCAATCATGTGACCAAAATAATTTAGAAAATGGAGTATTCCTATTTTAAACAGTTATTCATATAGCAAAGGATTTACGAGTATTAAAGAGGATATTGTTGAACTGAAAAAATAAAAACACACAGAAATAAGAAAATGTGGCTCTGGTTTTCAGGATAGCAGGATAATAAAGAAAGGAGGCAAAAAACACTGTAACTGAGAAAGAAGGCTCATGAATGTGTTACAGCCTGATGAAATTTAGAAACAATTGTCAAGAATCATGAAGGTCTGAGATTTTAATCTACATACCAGGTAAGAAATTAACCTGCCACAGTTTCATGGATGCTGGCAGAAGACACAAAACCCCTGGGTCAGAGATAAAGAACTTAATAGCACATAACAATAACAGTAGTCAAATTATCAGCATTTGTGCTATTCCCCAAACCCTAATTTCTCAGTGCATCATGAACAGGACCAGGTAACACCAGCACATGGGGTGTATTGTGTTACAGAAGAGGACACCCGAACTTGGGAACCCTAACCTTTTATAATAAACAGTAAGCATGCCTTCCCTTTACTCCAGAGGGAGACACTATCTCTATCTTGCAAGACTTTGCTCTACACATATCCTTGAAATGACAATCCAGAGCAAAAGTCATTAGTGTCTTTGCTTGCAAAATGTGCAGAAAAAAGAGACATATGGAGAACTATCTCCCAACAATTATCTGGTGTAAACTTCTTGTTTTACTGTTACTGAAACTAGAATAGGCTGAGATCTGGAGAACCACATCCCCCAACCAAATCCCTTATTCCTCAGTTTATTGAGCTCTCCATCTCCAAAGACTTTCTCTTCCACTCTAATTAAGCCACTCATTCTCATGGCTCTCTGTATCACCAGACCTATCTCTGGAAACTGAAATTAAACATCATTCAGTTACTGCCCACAATGTCCTCCCCTCCCAGCCCCCTCCCTCCATGACTGCACTTTTCTTCAGGACCTTCATTTTCTAGACCATTAGTCTTCACATACCTCTCTTTCCAACTTAGACTCCATTGCCCATCCCTTCAACTGTTCTCATGTCAACATCTTCAACTTCCTCATCCCATTTCTCTTCCTTGGCATTTTCCCAATAAAAACTCAGTTTTGAATAATGTTAATTTCCATCTTTTCTCTCAGGTACACCTGGTGCTGCTAGTGAAGATCTCACAACTGTGCAGTTTGGTTTCCATATAAATTCATGATCTCCAATCTAAACCAGATGCTCGAGACAGCATTTTTTAGCTCCATCGCTCTTCTTAAATCTGACTCAATGTGACCCACATTTGCAACAAATGACATCATTTCTTCTGCACAGAAAAAAATAGAAGTCACAAGATAAAAATTTGCTCAAATTCTGAATGACCAACCTGCAAAAATAACTATAAAGCCGGGTGCCTGGGTGGCTCAGTCGGTTAAGCGACTGCCTTCGGCTCAGGTCATGATCCTGGAGTCCCGGGATCGAGTCCCGCATCGGGCTCCCTGCTCAGCGGGGAGTCTGCTTCTCCCTCTGACCCTCCTCCCTCTCATGCTCTCTGTCTCTCATTCTCTCTCTCGCAAATAAATAAATAAAATCTTTAAAAAAAATAACTATAAAGCCATTCATCTTGTTTGTCTGCCCAAATGGAGGTAATGTGTCTCCTGTCACCGGAAGCCAAGGTAAATTCTGCTACTGTGCTTTAGAGTTGTGTCAGAGTCTGCTAATTTTTCCCCAATATCCCAATATCCAGTCCCCCTTCTTCTGAACTAATATAATTGCAAAATCGTAGTGGGGCATGTGACCATCCAGAGTCAAGGCTACAATTTCCATCTATACCTTCAGTTTAATGTAACCATGGGATGAAAACAAAAATGTATGTAACTTCTGGGAAACATCTTTAAAAGAACTGGATATAACCTTCTTTCTCTCCCTTCTTAGTCCTGTACAGAACATCAGTGTAGTCTAGAGCAGCAATGTCCAGTAGAAATACAATGCAAACCACAAACACGAGCTATAAAAGTAACTTAAAATTTTCTGCTAGCCACATTAGAAAAGTAAAGAGAAACAGGTGAAATTACTTTTGCTAATACATCTCATTTAATCCAATATGTCTAAAATATCATAACTTGAATATGTAATTTACATAAAAATTATAAATGAGGTATTTTACATTTTATTGTACTAAGTCTTCAAATGCCGGTGTGTATTTTATAATTACTGCACACCTCAATTTGGACTAGCCACATTTCAAGTGTCAGCAGTACAAGTAGCTGGTGGCTACCATATTGACTAGCACGGGGATAGAGTTTCACATTGGGGATATTAGCCGTATAGAATGAAGCAACAACATGGAAAGAAATCAGGTTTCTCACAAAATGGTATCCCACCAGATACTAAATGGTATCTATTTGCCTGGATTTTGGGATGACAGAAAAATAAACTTTCATCTTAGCCCAAAATTATCCTGGGTTTTCTGTCACTTGCAGCTGAAACTCATCCCCTTCTGTTTCATTGAGAATGTGTTTCCTTTCTCTGCTACACATTTTACTGCTACTATTCATTTGACTCAGTAGCATGAAGTACAAGCAACCTTGCCCAGGGATGGCAAGAGTGCAGAGTAGTTAAGAATACCAACTCCAGGACCAGGCTGTCATCAGTTTCATTCCACCTTCCAGACTTTCTAGCTGGTGACCTTGAGCAAAATACTTGATCTCTGTGCCTCCGTTTTCTCCTCTATAAACTGAATAATAATATCACTTACCTCATAGGGTTGTTATGAGGATTAGAAAAAGTGAATCTATATAAAATACTGAGAACAGTGCCAGATACCATAGGTGCTAAATTAAGTTAGCTTTATTTTTTACTTATTTATTCTTTTTAAGTAGACTCCACACCCAGCATGGAGCCCAATATGGGCCTTGAACTCACAACAACCCTGAGGTCAAGACCTGAGTTGAGATCAAGACTCGAGCTGAGATCAAGAGTCATATGCCTAACCCACTGAGCCACCCAGCCACCCCAAAAGTTAGTTTTATAAATCCTCATATACACACCCTCCTTACGACACTTAAATATTCAATATCTTTTTATCTTAAAGAGTAACAATAATAACAAATCTTTCAACTACTTGTCAGTCCTTTCTTCATGACCAAATTAAGAGTGGTCTATGCCCACAGTTCCACTAACTCACTTCCACAGATGCTTTAATCCACTGCAATCTGGCTTCCATTACCATCACTCTTCTGAACTACTCTCATCTCTACTGCATTAGAAAATTAACCAGTCCCCATTTTGAAACACTCTCTTTTGTCGGTTCACTGGTTTGTTTGTTTTTTTCTTTTCTCTCATGGAACAACTTTTCTCAGTCACCTCTTTGGGCTCTTTGTCTCAGCCTCATATACCTCAATTTCCATCTTCGGCTTTTTTGTTCTCTTTCTCTATGTGCTTCTGGATTAACTCACCATCCCCATGAGGCTCACAGTATCTCAAGTCCATATAACATTCCTGTGCTCTAGACCTGTATTGATATTTTCACTTAGATGTTCAACAGGGACTGCCTGATTTTAACTTCCAAACCCATTCTACCTGCTGATATTCCTATCTCAGTGAATGGTATAAACACCTGTCCAGTTGCCAAGCCAAGAATATGGACATTATCCTTAACTCCTCTCCCTCCCTCAACTCTACCAAACCAATTAATTATGAAGTCCTTCTAATTCTACTCCTTAAATAAATTTTCACACTCACTTTTCCATATTCCTATAACCCATTCAAGCCATCAGTATCTTATACTTCAATTAATAGTCTCCTATATTTAGAGACACCTGGGTGGCTCAGCAGGTTAAGTGTCTGCCTTCGGCTCAGGTCATGATCCCAGGGTCCTGGGATCAAGTCCTGCATCAGGGTCCTTGCTCAGCAGGGAGAATGCTTCTCCCTCTGCCTGCCATTCCCCTTGCTTGTGCACTCTCTCTCTGACAAATAAATAAATACAATCTTTAAAAAATAGTATCCTATATTTATTATCCCCAATCTCCAGTTCCAATTTTCTTTGATCCATTCTTCATACTAAATTTCACAAGCATGATTATTTATTCCCCTGCTTAAATATTATTTCCTCACTACCTCAGGAAGAAGTAAAAAATCCTTAAAATATTTTAGAAAGCCCTGCATCATCTGGTATTTGCTTACTTCTCTAATTCCAAACTTGTCCTTCCCCATCCCCAGCCTCTTCAGATGCTGTGCTTTAGACTCCTTAAACTTAATTTCAGCTCCTTGCACATACCATGCTCTCTCTCATCCTTTAGCCTCTAGTGGGCACTATTGTTTTCCTCCAAGGATCTATTTTTCCTCTCACCTATTGGATAGTAGTTTGATTCCTGGGTCCTATAGATCCCAGCTCTAGAAAAACATTCTGAATAACCAAACCATTCAATGGGACCCCGTATCTCATGTCCAGTTATTGGTTCATGGATAAGCACATGACCCAAGTTGGTCGATCATAATGAATTCCAAATTTTTTGTTTGGTGATTAAGGAAAAAAAAAAAGCTTTCTTTTCAAGTTTGGTGTGAAGCCAACTGATATAGTCATTTTGCTACCATAAGGAGATCCAAAATCAGGACAAAATGAAAGCAGAGGAAAGCAGAGTCAAAGAATTAAAAGGATATTGAATTAGAACCCAGATAAAGCTACATCTGAAAACTTTCCTGGACATTTTAGTTACATGAGCTAATAAACTTCTATTATTGTTAGCCTGTCTGAGTTAGGTTACCTGCAAAAGAAATCCTGACTGAAATGGGAACTTTTGCTTGCTGGTTCCTCTACTTGGAATATGTTTCTCTCATCTCTTCACCTAGTTAACTTCTATTCATTCTAATTTGGTCTCGATGTACTCTGCTACCTGCATAAATCTTTCCCATTCTGTTATAATGCCTCTTCTATGTATTTTCATAGCACCCTGAATCACCTCAGTTTCAATGATTCGTAACTGATTGTTTCTTGTCCCTTGTGAGATTAAAAGTTCTGTGAGTCTAGACACCATGTCTTGAATGCTCATAATTGTTTTTCTCTGGATTTTAATATACTTCCCAGTACATAGTAGGGGCTTTATAACTATCTGTTGAAATAATTATAGCTAACATTTATAGAGGCACTGTGCTAAGATCTTCACATATCTTACCCTATTTAATGATTACATGTGCATGTATAGTTGTCATTAACTATTACTATTTTATAGATGAAGAAATTGAGGAATAGAGGGGTGAACTTTGTGTTCACACATCTAGCCAATGTTAGATCTGGAATATAAAGCCAAGTAGTCTGTCTCTATGGTGTATGCCCTTAGCTGTTAACAATATACTGTCTGCATAAGAATGAAAGAATAAATAAAAATCATACTTGGAACTCTGATCATCTAACTCTTTTCAGTGTTTCTCCAACATTCCACTGTTGAAAAACACTTCTTAATCCTCTTCCCAAAGCTCTCTCTGCCAGATCCAAATCATGGAGAAAAGTGATGAAACTTTCAGCATAAGGAGGAGTGAAAAAATATGATTAGATTCTTCACTTTCAATGAAACATTCCACCTAGTACATCCTGAGCTTAATTGTATTCTTAGTGTTTGCAATGCTCTATTTTAATGTAGTTCTTTCATATTTTTTTACGAAAATTTAGAACTAACTCCAATTAAGTTCTTTTGAGAAGGAAATTTTTCACAACTGTGAAATTTCAGAGCATTGAACTGGTTTTGGACAGCATTATGACTGCATAACATTCCTGACATAACTCAATGTTTATTTGTAGAAACTAATGCCCCAGAATATTCTCACGGGACTTGAAATCTCCCTTTTGCTTTATTCCCCTGGCTGGCAATTCTTGATATCCATTATCCAACTACAATGATGTAAAGTAGGATGTATTCTTCTTGGAAAAAAAATAAGAAATGATTTACAACTTTTCTCTATTTCTTTAGTTAGTATATTAATACTTGTTTTAGGGTATATATTTGAGTACTTACAGCATACTAGGCTTTGAAGAAACAATGTTTAAAACAAGATCCCTACCTACTTAATATGTGCAGTCTCTAACTCAAATACTCTGGAATTTTTAGATCACCATTTGAGTGATTATTCTAGGTTTAGACATACATTTTTAGCTGAGTTAGTCTTTAAAATGTTTAAAATTAGTTTTTCTTATTATTACATAAGCAATACATGTTCACTGTAGGAAAATTAGAAAAGCATGCAAACAAAGAGAAGAAAATAGAAGTAACCCATGATCCCAACACTCAGAGATAATCACTTTAATTATATTGTGTGTGTTCTTCCAGACTTGTCTTGTGCATAAATGCACCAACACACTTAAAAAAATACATATATATAATTTTTTTCCAATCCCATATATATATGGGATTTTCATCTACATCCTGTTTGCAAATTGCCTGCTTTACTCAGGAATATTTGGTATGGCACTGATTTGGGATATAATGATAAATTTAGTAGATGAACAATGGTAAACAGACTAAACTAACTGACTTTATCTTACTTTAGTAGAGGATCCACAGCAGCGTGATACATATCATTTGTCCTTCCTTCTGATATAGAGGGAATCTTGACTCTAATAAATCTGACAAACTTACTCAAGCTCTATAGACAAAGCTCAGGGAATATTCTGGGTAACAATCAAGAAAGTTTATAGTTTTTGAAAGCTAAATGTATAATTGAAGAAAGAACTAAAGCCTGAGGCCCTATATCATCTCAATTACTTAATTACACCAACCAAATGCACCAGATTCATTCAATAAGCCACCTAATTCTACATAGATTCTAACTACAAACCATCAAAACATTGTAAAAAAATTGGGGATGGGGTCATCAAATTCAGCATAGGCAGATAACTGGCCCCACTATTCACCTTTCATTCACACAAATTGCATGGTGAAAAGACAGACCTACTATGCCCTATAATAAAAAATAAGTAAACCTTCCATATTATAGGCAATGATTCACATCATGTTTCAAAGGATTTTAAAAATAGTTGGTGTGTGAAGGGTGTTTGGAGATTTAAGCTTTCCCCGCTGCATGGTTCACTGCTAATATATCTGGGATATATCTATATTGGCACAAACATAACCAGTGAAATAATGTTTCAGAGATGACATTTTTAATGTGGGAGAGAAAAGTGTGACCTAATGTTAATTACAGATGTCAATTATATTTGTGTTGTTTAGGGAACATTATGTCATTGGCAGTGTATTAAAAGATGGGCAGCCATAATTTGAAATCATTTTGGCAAGTTACTGTCTGTAATGGAAAACAGTGGCTGCCATCAACTAATCTCCCAGGGATATCGGAAAGCTTAGTAGCTCTAAAAATAAATTGTATCATTAGAAAAAATAAGAATCTATGAAAAAAATATATGAATAGGTTGTGATGATTGCAGCTAAAAAAAGAAAAAGAACATTGGATGATTCTATTGTTTCTTGCAAGCTTAAGGAGGATGGTCATAAAGAAGATGGTGACCAGCTGTTCCATGGGGTTATTGCAGGAAATAGCTTAACTTGCAAGATAAATTTAAGTTGACATAATGTAAGAACTTCTTGACAGCATTGAATTTTAATCACTTAAAATAGGCTCCTAAGGACAGCTGAGGGAAATGTCTGCTTTGAAAATCTTTAACGTTATGATTATGATAAGCATGACAATTGGCTGCTGGGGTTTAAGTAAGGTCCCATCTAGGAGAGAGATGGTTTTAGGCAGGATTGCTAAGTGTGTCCAAAACTCATCCTGCCTTACCTTTTGGCATTGTCTCACACAGCCCTTCACAAAGGAGTCTAACCAAATCACCCACTTATTTCTTAATTCACTTAACAGTACTGGGTGCCTCCTCCTTGCTCCAGTATGTGGAAAGAGTGAATTCATTGATTTGTCCAAAATGTATGGGTGCAACATTTATGCCATGGCCCTTATGGTCGTTGTGGTCTTTTTTTGTTACCTGTGACTTTTTTGTCCTTTCAAACAATAGGTACTATGTATACGACACAGTTATCACAACAATATAAGGCAGCAATGGTAGAAGATAAGAATACAGAATATATTTCTTCTGACCCTGGGGGGTAACAGGTGATGTTCAGACCATGTAGGATTTCCAGCAATATCCAGGAAAACAAAAGAGATAATTGTTTTGATAAATTTGCATCTCTTATAATTTAAAAGTTTGTATCTGTTGTTCTTAGTTATTTTTAAGAAAACCCCTGTAATATAGTCAGATTTAAAAAAAAAAAACCCACATAACATAAAAGTTATTCTAATCATGATGTCTAATTACTAAGATGATGAAAACACCAGAAACAGCTTCAGGGTGTATATGAGATGTATGTGAGCACCTAGGCATTGGGCCCTTAAATATAATAAAAAAGAATAATTGAGAAATTAGTAGTTATTGACAATCTCACAAGATGAAGTAATTGGAGGAATGAGTTCCAACATTAAAAAATGACAGATACTGGGTGGTGGTGAAAAAAAGAAAAAAAGAAAGATGTTGGAGTCCTTAAGAAGGGAAAAGGAAATTACACAAAATCAATTAATTCCATTTGAAAGGGAGTCTATACTACTCAGTATTTCAAGATTCCTTCTGGAAGCAGTGAGACTCTCTGAGTCCCCGTTTCTTTATATCATGAAGTCGATTCTTTCAGGCCTATTCAGCCTCATCAAACTGGGTCTCCCACTGAGAAACATCATTAAGATGGCAGCTCCCCCAATCTTCCACCTCAGAAATGGCTGCTGAATTCACAGATTTTCATCCCCCACTGCACTCCCTCATATCCCACCGATTTCAAAGGGAGCTGTGTATGTCGAAGACAGATGCAGAGAGGCAGAGAGGGATGTTTGGACACTTATATTCCTAAAAGCGAACCGAGTTGTACCAGGAAGATCAGTATTTTTCTACATAATTTAATCAGGTGAACTGTACATAGCACAGATATTATATTTATCCAGAAAGATTGCTTTAATGATTCGTTGTATCTTTTTTCATTTATTTATAACTTTCTATAACTTTATAACTTTTTAGATCGAGATACATATATCCTTTTCTTAAATTATATTGTCTATATTAGTACAATATAAGGTTTTGTTTGCCTGCATGCTGATGTTTGACTTCCACAGCCAATATTCGTGTTATACTTAAATGTATTGTCTCACACAGCCCTTCACAAAGGCCTTACACAAATTTAAATGTGTAAATTAAATTCCAAAAAAATAATATTATACACAAAACCTATCTGTTCTTATATAATATTGCTTAACTTTATGCAACAGGTGTAATCCTGAAAATTTGGGTAATGACTGAATTTTTTAAATGAAAAATCTATTCTAAATGACCTCAAGGACCTAAATGAGCTGACATTTCAAGGAAATCTAGGTAGAATCTTTTTTAAAAATAAATAATTTTTTGGAAAAATAAGGAAACACCTTGTACAATAGTTAATATTCTACGTATTTGCTTATTATATTTTCTCACAGTGGTATAAATTAAGCAGTTTTTATACACATGTTTATATGGCTATAGTCAGACATCGATTTAATAGATATCTACTGACCTTACTAATTTATAATCTTTCTTAATATCATTATCTCACATTTGGGTCATATTACTGAAGACAGCATCTGCCAATATGTTCTAAGAGATATTTTTACTTTGATCTGCTTTCATATTTCTCTTAATGGATAATACATACATTTGCTATTTGTTTTTAAAATCCAGGGAGTGCATATAATACCAAGCTTTCTTTAGCTAAGGATTAAAATCAGTAAGATTAAACTTTCCCATCGTTGTTACTAACTGAAGAAGAAAAACATATTTTGTTTCCCTTTAAACATTTCTAATATTTCCATATTGAACACCTAAACATTCTGTCTTTTATCCAGTTTCTGTCTCCTTCCATATCAAATGTCTAAGCATTATAATCTATAGCTTTTCAATAAGATGCATAGATTTTTTTCTGCATTTTGCTACACAAGTAATAATGAATGCACTCTTACAAACTGTTCAAACAATACAGAAGACCTTTGAGTCTTTGCATCTGCTGCTTCCCCAATATGAAACACTCTCCTTTCATTCGAGTCTTGGTTAAGATTTCACCTTCTCTGAGACACCTTCACTGACCGCTACGTAACGCTATATTATGTATTTATTTATTTTTTGAATTGTCTGTTCCCAATAACAACGTAAGCCCTGATGAAGTGGGGCAGGGGATGGGTGAATAAGGGGCAGGGTATCAATATTATTCACTGCTACATCCCCAATTCCAAGAATGATCTAGTATCTCACATGTATTAGACACATATTAGTTTTAGTTCAATGGATGAATTAATGGATTTGTAAATAAAATGAGTGCATTTCGAAGAGTTTTTAGAAAGTATTACTGCAATAGAATACGTGGACTTCATGTGATTAACTTTTCAATGTTACGTCCTAGATCTTAAGTTCCTAAAAGCATAGTTATATATAGTAGATATTCTGGTAGACCTTATATCACCTGTGTGCTGTCACATGGTTCCAAGTTCAGTACAATAGCCAAAAAGTCACTTGAGGTCGGTATCTCTAAACCAACTAACGCCATGTCTGAAACTTCAAATGAAAACATATATTCCTAGGCAAGGGTAAATCATATATGTTGCTGGTTCAAATCACTGTCTTTGTCTTAAGTTTATAGTTGTCAGTGAGTCCTTTCCACAATTAAAATGGTTGCACATATCTCCCCCAAGGATCTCTGTGAATATTCATGAATTTAAGATTTGAAGCAGGAGGAAGAACATTCAGATGAGTGACAGAAATGATTGTTAGGTGAAAATATGCTACGGCTGTCTAACTCTTTGAAATATCTCATTGAAACAAATAATCATTATAATAAAATCTTTCTGATCATTAGAACTGTCCAAATATGAAATAGCTTTCCCAGAATGATAGTCAATTTCCCATTTCCAAATTATATAATCATAATTTGAACCACTGTATTTTGGACACTGTAGAAACAATTGTTTAATCTAATTATTGAATTAGATCAAAGGATGATTATTTTATCAGAAAATTTTGTCCTGTGGTAGACATTCTTTAGGATATTAATATTTTTTAACATATTTTAAAGATTTTATTTATTTGACACATATTACAAAAAATATATAAAGTTTCTGTTACTGAACACTTTGGAGAATCTTATTTTTGAAAATCGAATCAAATAGTTGTTTGTTTACTATATGATGCCTTAAAGCCACTAATATGTTAATATGCACTAAGTAATTCCTAAATAAAAATATACTATGCTTGAAGTTTCCCATGAAATCCAGTTTGTAGGGAGCATCTAAAGACAGAAGCATTCCAAAAAACATCCTTTGGCTAATAGTGAAGTTGATGAATTCCAAGTCACTTTCCCAAATTCTGTTATTAGAGCCTTTTTAAAGTCTGTGCCTTAGAGACCAGAGAGCAGGGTAGGTTTAAGCAGCTGTGTCTATGAACCATCCATCTCACTTCTAACCAAGCCATTTTAAATGTTATCTCTTGGAAGTATTGGGGATTTGCCTAAGATTTTATTTGAAAACAAAAATGGTTTGACAGCTTAAAATAAACACCCACTGTCTGTAAATATTGTCTTTCAAAATCATTCAACAAAACTGTTTACTTGTCATGGTAGTGTCAGTTTATGTGTATGCAATTTTACCGGCAAAAAACACACATATTTGGTTTATTGAGCTATTGTGCTGAATAATTTATGTTAAAATATCTGCTTTATAATCTAAATCCAGAACATACCCCTTCATGTATCTTTTCTTAAACTAATCATGGTTATTTGACCCATTTGTAACCTTAAATTTGGTGACAAGAATATCTTAATTTTAATTAAAATAAGCATATTGGTCAGTAAAAGTATATATATACAGAGAGAGTATATATTTTAATAATATATATTATTGAAACTCCCTTATATGTTACGAATTTAAGAAATCAAGACAAATCTCACTTCAAAGTTTCTCAGCATAGTTACAAATTAAATATGTAAAGTTATTAAAACCTGTAAAATGAATATTACTTCAAATAAAAGTTATTTTTAATGTCAAGCTGCTAACTAAAATAGAAAACACAAATAATAATGCTCAAACTAGTGAGTGGGAATATGCAAAATAAAGCAACAGTATTAGACCATGCACACTCTACTGTGTTTCTGTGTCCCAAGACCTTACCACAGCCCAATCCTGAGAAAAGACTAAGTAAGATAAACCAAATTCATTTAAGAAGAGACAGAGTCTCCAAAATAAGTGGTAAATGACAAATGTGCATTTTGAAGTAGCTGGGAGTAAATATAGAAAGTGCAATCATGTCATCACTACTTTGTCAAAATATGCATATTGGAAATAATAAGTACATTGATGATCATTAATGACAATGAGTAAATTAAATGCCATATAAGCAAAAGGTAAAAAATTTTAAGAACCAGAAATCTACATAAAAACAATATAAAATGAATAGGTAAAAATCCACTGTAAATAAACTGTCTTTTCCCTAATATTTGCCCTCTGGTTTGTGGGGTGGTATTTACACTTGGTAGCAAGGCTCCATCACAGCCCTAGCAATGTAGCACTTAGTGATGACACAAATTTCAATATAGTCAACACTCAAGTAATAAGGGACCACTCCCAAATCACCAACTCCACTGAACACTTTCAAATAAGAAATAAGGGGTTCGGTAATGTGAGGGTTTGCTTTTACTTTAATAAAATGGTCAACAGAATGCTATTTGTGCAATTTATAGTCTCTGGACCGGTGTGAAAGATTAGAAATAAGGTTAAAGGTATTTTCAAAATATATTTTCTTTTTAATCCGCAACCAAACCAGAAAGTGAAAGCCTTAATTGAAACGGTTACTTATTTACAAATTAATGTATTTGTGGTTAAGATTTTGTCAGCATTTTCATCCAAATAACCTTATTTTAAGTAATCTCTATACCCCATGTGGGGCTTGAACTCACCACCCCAAGATCAAGAGTCACATGCTCTCCTGACTGAGCCAGGTACGTGTCCCTCAAATAACTTTATTTTAAAGAATAAAGTATTATGCTTCCAATAAATAACAACAAATTTAAACTTAAAGTATTCAAAGTTTTTTTTTTTACTTTATGGATTTTCTTTAATTCACAAACATTTAGGCAAAGAAAGTTCAATTTAAATGCACTTAAAAGTGGATCATGCACATATTTGCTAATCTTACTGAAATTGAGGAAACTATCTAGTATAGATTAGGTATACATTGCAAAATATGTGATGACTCGTTCATGCTTGCTCTTTTACCATAACATGTCGGTGCTATCCACAGATTTATAGAGAAACAGGTCGGGGGTGGCGGAGAAAAATGTGATACAGGCTTACCCCTAAACCATCTGGAGCATCCACAGTCTCAATGTGCCTGGCTCTAGTTTAGTAGTTCTCTGCCTTAACCTTACATTGACTCTGATCCAGGTATGATCTATGGTTGATGGAAGGGGTTAGGAAGAAGCCGAAAAGGTAAAGAGAATAAAAAGGAGAAAATTGGCTGTCTTCCTCTGACAATGGCTTCAGCAGAGCTAATAAGGCCTTAAGTTAGCTCAAGACACTTGTAGGACATTAGTGAGGGCAAAGAGCTTCCTAATTTCTCTTCTAAAAAGTTCAAACTATTCAGAAGTCAACTAGGCTCTATATCCAGCCAAGTGATACCAAAAAGGCCTACCCTCAATTTACTGTTCTTTTTCCCCCCAAATTTCCTTTAGATTCAGCCCAGGATCAAAAATCTCAGGCTCCATTGCCCATCCAATACTTAAGAAAGAATGATACCCACTCTCAGAAATTGAAATGTTTGGAGATATACACAGATATCACTGCTACAATTCAGTCTTAGTGTTTTGGATACTGTCACTGATTTGAGTGGGGATGATGTTGATTTCCAATCTTCCCAACAACAATAAAAGGTACCATTAATGGAAGCCTACTTATCATTGGCCTGTTTATTTCTATATCAAAACAATTGCTTTAAGTTAAAGGTGATAACAAAAGAACTCCAACCTGAATCAGATCGATCGTATAAATATAACTTCCAGTTTACAGTAAATCGAAAGATAAAAAAGCATGTTAAATTACATCACAGGGATGCAGTTGACCACATGCAAAATGTAAATTCTAGAGACACAAAAATCAGAAGAAAAAAATAGAGAGAGAAAGAAAACAGTTCTAAATTAAAACAAACCTAAGAGATACATAAATCAAATGCCATTTGATATTGATTTAACAAACAATATTATAAATAAACATACTTATGGGGCAATAAGGGACATTGAATACCAAATGTATATTAGATGATAATAATTTAAAATTTTTAAGGTATAATGATGCTACTGTAATTATTTTTTTAACCCTAATTTCTTAGAGATCTATTCTGAAGTTTGTGGATTTAAAATATGATTAGCAACTTGCTTAAAATAACTCATGTAGGTGAAATAAAATTGATAAATTATTGATATTAGGTTATAAATAATATGCGTTCACTATACTTTCCTATTTTGGGTATGTTAAAATTTCCCATAACAAAACTTTTAGTGAATAAATAATGGGGATGATGACATGTATGTGTGTGTGTCTTCGAATGTTCATACCATTTTGCAGTGAGTAATCAAAAGCTAAGCTGAAACTTTCTTTCTCTACTGTAAGTGAACTAATTTCTACAACAGGTTTCCTTATAATATTTTGCTTGGCCACATTGGATCTACATTAAAGAAAAAATGTTCAAAGGCCCTGATACTGAGTATTGGCTCATTGAGATGAAGCAAAGAAGAGGGAGAATGACCAAAATATATGACCTAAGTACAAGTTTTACAAAGTGAGAATGGTTAATAAACCTGTAGCAAACATCATATTGAAATATAAAAGACGAAAAAGTCTTCCCTTAAGATAAAAACAAAGTAGGTACCTGCTACCACTATTTCAAGTCATCATTGTACTAGAATCCTAACTAGTACAATAAGGCAAGAAAAATTAATTTAAAAATATAAGAATTGGAAAGGAAAAAATTAATTATTTTTATTAATCACAGGTGACATACTTGTTTATGGAGAAAATATTTTAAAAATAATATTAATAAATAAGTATATCAAGTTCACTGTATACAAAGTCAATATACAAAATCAATTGTATTTATATATACTAGCTTTCTATTAGAGAATGAAATTTGGAAAGTGATAACATTTATAATAGCATCAAAAACATAAAAATCCTAGGACTAAATTTAAGAAAAGACATATCCTAATGCTACAGGAAATATATAATACATAATAACAGGACTATGTCCATGGATTAAACTACTGATTCAATATTGTAAAAATATCCATTTTTTCTAAACTGATCTATCTACTCAAAATAATTACCAATCAAAATCTTAGAAGGGTTTTATTTTAATTAAAAAGTCAATTCCAAAATGCATATGAAAACATAAAGCAACAAGGATATCCAAGATGATCTTGAAGAAATACAATGTTGGAGGACATTCACAACCAGCTATAAAGACATATTATAAGCTACAGTGATTAAAATAGTCAATATTGGTTAAAAGACAAAAGGACCAGTGGGAAAAAAAAGAAAGTCCACAAACAGACCTATATATATAGTGAATTAATTTATGACAAAAATGACGTGGCAATGCAGTGAGTTAAAGGTTATATATTTGTTAGTAAATGATGCTGAATCAATGAGATGTCCATATAAAAAAGACCCCGTACCTCATATCATACTCAAAAACCAATTCCAATAATAATAATAATTTCAAATATATTGTAGACCTAATGTAAATGTAAAAAAATAAATTCCCTAGAAGAAAATATAGAGACTCCCTTCATGTCCTCTGGTAAACAGTACAGAAAAGCATGAACCATGAAAGAAGAAAGAAATTGATGAAGAAAAAAAAATTGATATAGTGGACTATATTACTACTAATAATTTATGTTTCAGCAATAGAGAACAATTGAAAGAGCAAGAAAGCAATCTAAAAAAGTGGGAAATTATATGAGAGTGTTGGGGAATGTTACCAAGGGGATATGATCACTGGTTGACCTGTGAGCTGGACCTGGGCAATTGGAGGCTCCTTTCCCCCTCCCCTGTCCTTGGAATGTGGGTTGTGCTTGCCTTCCCTGCACCCAGAAGCTACCCAAAGGACACAGCCTTGAGATGGTTGTGTGGTGTTGAAACAGTTTATGTGACTGAACCATTCTATATAGACTTTTAAGATTTGGCATTCAGATGTGGAGATCTACTTGCTCCTCAGCTGCCCAAGTCAAGCCTTGTATCTAAGTGCCCTTATTTATTAAACTTTCCACCTACCAATCTGGAGTGACTTGTCTCTTTCTTCAGTCTCTCCTTGCTCTGCATGTACAAGACCAGTTTGCAAACCAAGAGAAAGAGAGCAAGATAGACCCAGATATCTGACAATGCATATGTATCCAGAATATATAAAGAACTTCTACAAATCAATAAAAAAAGTAAAATCCAGTTAAAAAAGCATGAGCGCCTGGGTGGCTCAGTCAGTTAAGTGTCCAACTCTTGACCTCAACTCAGATCTTGGTCTCAGGGTAATCAGTTCAATCCCTGTGTTGGATGTGGAGCCTATTTAAAAAAAAAAAAAAAAAAAAAAAAAGGAAAATCATGTTAACTAGGCACTGCCCAAAGGAGAATAACCAAAAGGCTACTAAACATTTAAACAGGTGCTCAACCACACTGTTCAACAACAAAGATATGCTACTGTAACTAAAATGAATTGCTACAACACACCCACCAGAATAACCATAACATCAGAGGTTGATGAAGATGTGAAGCAAGTAGAACTTTAATACACTGCTATTAGGAGTATAAATTGATACAACCCTTTTGGAAAGCAGTTTGGAAGTGTCTACTAATGCTGAACATATACATCACCTATGACTTAGCACTTAACTCTCTGTGAAGGTGTACAGCAAAACATACATCTAGAATGTTCATAGCAGCACTATTCGTGGTAGGGCCAAAAGTACAGCAACCAAAAGGTACAAAGTAGAATAGATAAATAATGATGGTATGTTCAAGCCATGGAACACCATATAATGATGAAAATAAATGAATCTCACAAACTTAATATTGAGCAGAAAAAGCTATCACACAAAAAAGGACACACAGTATGATTTCATTTGTATAAATGTCAAAGTCAAGCATAAGGGATAGATGGCATTAGAAGTCAAGACAGCATTTACATGGGAGGGTGGTAGTGACTGGTGCCTTTGGGCACAGGTACTGATTTTTTTCTTGATCTGAATCTTGATTGTCCATTTTCCTTATTAAGAAAAAAACCTATCCAGTAGTACAATTATTATTTGTATGCATTTCTGCTATGTCTATTATACTTGAAAAAAAGTTTAATTTTTAAAAATGGGGATATTTTTGCAAAGGGTCACTACATATCCCTGTAAGTCACAGTCATTTTTAAATTTTCAACTATTAAACTTGAATATTTGAGCAGGATAAAAGAACTATGTAGTTGTAGGCATCCTGGATCATTTGAAGTTCTAAAGACCTGCCGCTAGTTCCATGAAATACATGGAAATAATCCTCCACAATTTCACTAAAACCATATATACAGTTACTGTCAAAAGTGACTGATAGGTGTTACCTATGATACCAGTAGTTACCTATGATTTTTTTTTTCTAATTTAGGTATGCATATAATCTATTTTTCAGGTTAGAAATATTAATGAAAAAAATATTTTGCTTTTACGTCATTCTCCTTTCTTTACCAAATTTATACTTGTATACTTCATTCTTTCCCATGATTCTGTCTTCTGAGACATTGACTATGCTCATTGATCCCAAACTTTTGAGAATGCATCTGTATAAGGCAAAAAGATTTTGAAAAGCAAGAATAATTTTTTGAAGCTAGACCAATCCTTGGGCAGACAACACGACACTCATCTGTGGCTGATCTTGTGGTGCTTAAGGTTAAGCCCTGCATTTATATGGCTGTGAATTCCCTTTACAAACAGCTGCTCGGCCGGGAATGGGGGGTGAGGGGGTATCTGTCCTGTCATTAATCAGTTACATTTCTGATCAGAGAGCAAGCATGGGGATTTAGATCAGGCATAGTGCCGCTTCCAAACTTCCTAAACATTACTGATCCATCCATTTTTAGCCTGAGTATTCTAGATATTATATGATCAATTATTTCACCATTTCCTGCCTTCAAATTTTTGTAAGGTTTACATTTCAAGATATCCTACTTCTCATAAATTTGTTTCATTTAGCAAAAGCATAGATTCCTGCAGATGGGTGTAAGACAAGTGTTCCACAAATGAAAATACTCCACAAATATAAGGTGTAATTATAGCATTATTATTTAGAAAGTATCTGTTGAACATTCTCTTTTCCACTGAGCACTGAAGACAAAACATACACTTCCACTTAGCTTTTGTTCGTGGCTTTTAGTTAATATGAGTTTTGTTAATTACATGAGAAGCTGTATGTTTTTCCTAAGCGTGGTAAATGAAATACAATATCCCAAGCCATACATGAAAATGAAAATCAACCTTTTAACTTTGTCGTTATGCTTCATGCTTTTTTTTTTTTTTTTTTTGACTATTGGTATTCGAAAGTTAGGATATGGAAAATCAGTATTAAATATATACCCTAACTTATCTCATTTAGGTATTGTTGGTAGACTTACTATTTTTAAGAAAAAAAACCTTAACCCTCTCTTTAAATTTTCCTAAAATGTGGGAAACCCTAAATTGTATAGAAACAAATAGGTATTGTTTGTTTCTTCCAGTAAGTAGGTGGTTTGATTTCCCTGAGGGCACGTGGTGAGAGCAGGAAGGAAGTGAGGCAAGACTTTGTGGGAATTATCTGAGGCTTAAAGAAATTTAGAAGGTTTGGAAGTTAAATAAGGTTCAAGTTGGTTCTTATTGCGAATGTCTAAACTACTTTGCCCTTCCTTGGTGAAGTGCCATAAAGTCAGGTGTGAATAGACTGTGAAATGGGCTTTTCTTGTGCAGCAAACTTCAGCCAAATGGTGATCTCCTTTAAACACATATGGCAGCAACCTGTTTGGTGGGAAAGTTTGTGCATAAACCTGAGGAGCTGATGAAATGTAAATAATTCTTAAATTTTTAAAAATCATTTGATAATTCTTAAGATTTTTTCAACCATATTAAGGCATTTTTCATAGTCTAATTAATTAGGATCTGAAATTTGAGAGCGATATACACACAGACACATATATTTACATATACACATATACATAAAAGAATATATTTCAACTTGATATAGATTAAAATCATTTAAATATTATTCGTTATACAGAATGAGAAGAATGTAAAATCTAACCAGAAGAACACTGAAATAAAGATGAGAAATTGAGTGTGCATTTGTCAAAACTGAGCACCCATTACAAAAATGACTATACATTTTCAATTGAGAAAACAAGGAAAGCAAAAACAAATGAGCATATGAGTTTTTTGAGTGCATGATTTTTTTTTGGAGTTTCTGTTTTATAAAATGTGTGTATGCTTACCCTAGAAAATACAGATAAAAGCTACAAAATAAGCAATGTGTTTTTTATTTTTTTATTTTTATTTTTTTAGTAATGTGTTTTTTAAAGATATTTTAGAGAGAGCATGAGAGAGAGCAGGAGGAGGAATAGAGGGAGAGAGAGATAGAATCTCCAGTTGACTCTCCAGGGAGCATGAAGCCCGCCTGAGGTGGGGCTCAATCTCTCCACCCAGAGATCACGACCCTGAGATCATGACCTGAGCCGAAACCAAGAGTTGGACACTTAACCAACTGTGCCACCCAGGCGCCCCAAAAAGTAATGTATTTTAAATGACATGTATAGCCTGGGTGTTTTATGGCATTGCATTAATTCTCGCAACCACCTTATGAGGTAGCTATTATCATGATTTAAGATATTAAAGTTGAGGAAACTGATTTGTACAAAGGTTGACTACTATCCAAGTCACACAGCTAGGAGGTGGTAGAGCTGGGATTCAATTTCAGGTCTCTTTGACTTAATAACCCAAACTCTACTAAAGAGTAGAAAAAAAGAAGACAATGATCACCTACAATAGTACCATTCTGATATAGATACATATAAAGCCAGACACATGTATAAAATCTCTATAAATTCTGTTGGGGAATATGGTATTTATTATTCTTTTACTTAAAAGTAGATTTTCTTATGAGTCCTTCCTATTTCCATTTATCAAGTATCTACTGGGAAATGCTATTTAGAAAAACTTTACCAAACCAAGATATTCTAATTCCTGATTGAAAAGCCTATACTCTTCAGGAACACATAAACATCTGTTGGAGGAAATGAGATTGTTTTTTTCTCCCCCTTACTTTTTCATGGATCCAGTAGTATGAGCACAAGACCTGTGGTCTTAAAACAGGGGCTTTTTTCTTTGTTTCTTTGGGGGGGGGCATTTTACAGATCTGCATCCGTGAATGATGTTCTTGCCAGTTTGAATATAGACAGGCCAGGAATAGTACTTAACTATGAATCAACAGGTTTGATTTCTTCCACCGTTGGCATGTTCTGCCTCTTCCAGACCTTGGCCACAATAGGCCCTGAATTTATACCATTTACTAACTCTGGGAAGAATATTGGGTTTTTGAAGTGCATTAAATACTGCTCTTTACGATGTTAGAAGAATAAACAACCAATTTCAGAGCCACAAGACTGAACTCCTTATGCTTAAAATATTTGATAATTCCTCAAGCCAGGTCCCAGCTACACCTTTCAAGTTCCCGTGTGGTGGTTAAGATGGTGCACTGAGTAGGGGCCCCTGGGTGGCTCAGTCGGTTGAGCATCTGCCTTCGGCTCAGGTCCTGATCCCAGGGTCCTGGGATGGAGCCCTACATTGGGCTCCCTGCTCAGTGGGGAGTCTGCTTCTCCCTCTTCCTCTGCCCCTCTCCTGCTCATGCTTTCTCTTCTCTCTCTCGAATAAATAAATAAAATCTTAAAAAAAAAAAAGATGATACACTGATTATCAGCCATAGTCTACAGAAGTCCAGTTGAAACCTGGCTGGAGCCATTCCCAAAACCATCCAGAATCTAGTTGCTGCTAAAGTACAAAGAAAGGCCCCGAGGAGGTTGAGTCAGTGGATATTTTGAAGAAAGAACATATTTTGCTTTAAAAACAAGTTTCGGCAGAACACTAATGTGAAATTATTTTGTGGCAGAGCATCCATACCAACACCTTATAATAAATAAAAACATGTACATTTATTAGGCTTAACATTTGAATTTTCTGCTTAAAGAGGTACCCAAAAATGTATAGCATAAACAAAAACCAAGAAAAACTGAAGTGAAAAGCATTTTTATATGAAATGAAGTCTTCTTATATTATATTAGATTTCTTTCCATTGCTGGTAACTCTATCTTATCCAATATATCAAATCAATTCTGACAAAAACATTAGTTACCGAATGAGTACAACTATATAGCAGTATGAAAAGTCAGGCCTCGGTCTAATTCTACTTCTACCACTAAATTCTGAGGACAAGCCAATCAGTAGTCTACTTTATACCCCCATGTTATAAAGTAGGTACATTTTGCTAATTTTTACCAATATTATATAAGGGATATAAGAAACAAATGTCATTTTGTGTTCAAGGAGAAAGATGGTTGGCACTCTTCCTATTCAACCTAAGTGTTTGAGAGATAAAGTGGACAAAAAAAACTAATTGTAATAATTCTCTCAAAAGTGACCATGGAGTTGAGCAGAATCACCATACTGTGAATCACCACAAACCCATGAAAATGAATATGTGAACGAGTGGATCTCCTCTCATCTGGTCTAAACCAGGTAAATATTCTTGCTGTTTTGAAATGAGAAATGAAGTATATAAAATATTTACATAAATAAAAACATTTGATTCTTTCTTAGGTTTTTCAGATTTTATCAGAATGTTCTCTTTCACATTAGCTGCCACCTCAGAACAGACATAAATAAGGCTAAGTAGGCCTGTGGAAGCTAGTGCTCTGGAAAACTAATAATTTCACTAATTGACCTCATAAGCCCCCCTTCCCTCACTGTCCCAGATGGGACTTCAGTGTGACTGGAACATGGATACTCAGTGCCTGTGGCTCTCAGAGAAATGGCCAGTCCCTGTGTGATGGGGAGGTGCAGAAGTCACCTTCTGCAGGTTTGTAGAATTGTGTTTTCTAACCAACAGGAAAGTACAGAATGATTTCTTCCCTTTTCCAAAAATCACCCCCATTTTCTCTCCAGAATGCCTTAAATTAAGATTTTGCCTAATTTAGAAAAAGCATCACTTTCATTTTGGAGAGAACTCAGACAGCAGCATGCTTAGTATTAGTCCTCTGACCTTTCTGTGAGAGTTAATGTGCAACTAAAATATCTTCAGGAGACGTTTTGCTGCCGCATGAGAGAGACTCAGATACACAAATCCCATTGAAGAGAAGGGCTCTAACCCTAATAAAATCTGTCTTCAAGGGGGAAATAAGCATTAATCGGCACAGCAGAACAGATATGCAGTTAAACACATTTGTCTTTTTCTGAAAGATTGTCGCGATTACTGCCCCTGTCTACTGTTCTGCATTGCCTTCCTTTCTTCCGCATTAACACATACCTGGTAATTTAATCTGTCGACTGCACTAAAAACAGAAAAAATGCTTAAACTTCAATGAGAGGAGACTGTCACTTGGATCGCTAAGTCTTATCACACATGTCACTGCAAACTCTCATTAATTATTTTTTTATAATTGTTAAAAGTTACCACAATGACTGTGGCCTATAGAAAGTGTGCAGAATTCGCTGAATGTTACTAACTGGGCCTGGCCTCTGGTTCTTTCTTTTTCTGCACTGACTGACTTATAAAGAGGGGAGGTAGAGATAGTGAGGATCACCATATAATTTCAGAAACTTAGTCTTTTTTTTTTTTAAGAGAGAGAGAGAGAGAGGGTGTGTGGGGGTGGGGAGAGGGGCAAAGGGAGAGGGAGAGAGAGAATCTTAAGCAGGCTCCACGCCCAGTGGGGAACCTGACATGGGGTTCAATCTCACGACCCTGAGATCATAACCTGAGATGAAACCAAGAGTCAGATGCTTAACCAACTGAGCCACCCGGGCACCCCCAAAACTTCCACTTTTAATAGGAAATACCACACTAAGAAAAGACAGTGTCCATATATCCCTCTGTTGACAATTTTATCAGGCACCAAAGTCCCACTACAAATTCACGGCACCTTATTTGTGGCAGATGAGCTTCTCATCTTTTCAGTGTGGATCCCATCCTCTGCCTCCTACAGGTGGTAAAATTTAGTGAGCAATTGCCTGCCTTAAGCCAGTATGTGCATAAGTCAAGCACAGAGTCAAAAATAGGACACAAATCTCCTGACCCCTCACCTCTTTCTCCATCCACAGCACTGATTTTCTTTCTGCTCCATGGTGGCAATCGTGGGCATAGCCAGATGCCAAGAATTTGTTCCTTCTGTCATCAAGAAATAAATTTCATGGGTAAGAGAGCTCAGCTAGTCTCTGATTGAAAAACGTTTTGAAAATGGAAAACCAAATACAGTGTAAGTGTAGGTGCTACTATTATTCAGGAGGAAAGAGACTGAGTGCAGAGCTATCATTATGATTATTTGCACCTGGCATACAGAAGAATTTGGGAAAGAAAGAGGGAGGGGCCGTAGGTAATATGGTCGAGCAACAGGAAGAAGCTTCTCTAAGAAAACTTAACATATTTTGTGAGGCATGAGACCCTGAAATAATAACTGGAAGCTTTGATTATATTAACAGGTTAGTAGCTTTCTGATTCTTAAATATTTGCAGGGAGGAACAGCAATGATGAACATCCAGAAATTGTATTTTTCCCAGTTCACCACAAATAAGAAACACACTTCTGAGCCGAGAAATGCAGTGATCCTTAAAATAGAAACTTTGGTGAAGGGAACTGGCAAATAGTATAATGACTCATAGTACTTAGAGTAAGGCATTGAAACAAACTCCTCCAAAATTCTCCCAGTGAGCACAGAACCTCTCTTATTTATAAAATTGATACTACTATAGCATAACCATAAATAAAGTTTCAGAGAGCCAGCTTTGTCATCCTTAGCAAAGAGCTCCCAGGAATGACTGTAAAGTGAAGCAAGTTAAAAGTGACATGTCACTTTCACTTAATCTCTTGACTTGTTTATATCACTTCCCTTTCAGGCATGACCTCCCTCTCTTATTCCATCTACCTAACTTTAGCCCAGTTTTGAAAGCCCAACAAAATCCCCAAATCTACATTGAAGTCTTCAGTGAGCAATTGAGCTCACACTCATGGCACCCTTTGATTAACTGGTAATAGCCAGGGCCCAATATTAAAATATTTTAGCTGCTTTTTTCATAATTTTTAAGCATATAGAAAAGGAAAATGAATAGTTCAATAACTACCCATATATTCACCATCTAAATGCAACAACTGACATATTTTCTTTATCTCTTATTTTTTGCTAAATTTTTTTCAAAATAATTTGTAGACATAATGATACTTTATCCCTAAGTATATCAGTATATATCTCCTAGAAATGAAGATATTCCCTGGGGCGCCTGGGTGGCTCAGTTGGTTAAGCGACTGCCTTCGGCTCAGGTCATGATCCTGGAGTCCCGGGATCAAGTCCCGCATCGGGCTCCCTGCTCAGCAAGGAACCTGCTTCTCCCTCTGACCCTCCCCCCTCTCATGTGCTCTCTCTCTTGTTCTCTCTGTCTCAAAAAAAAAAAAAAAAAAAAAAAATCTTAAAAAAAAACAGATACTCCCCTACATGGTCACAGCACCATTTTCATGCCTATGAGCATAATGCTATAATCTCAGATCAAGTCTATATTAAAATTTGTACAATTTTCTCAAATAATACAGCTGGTTTTATTAAACCAGAGTTCATGGTTTATGCTTTGCATTAGGCATTTGGTTGTTTTATGTCTTTAAGTTTTTTGCCTTTTCTTTGTCAAGAAATGTTCACTTGTTTTCAAAAATCTTTTTGAAGATACTCAACCAAGGATGTTTAATAATGTCTCATAACCTGGATTCATCTGCTTAGTACCGCATGCTATAATTTAAAAAGTTCATCTACCCCTTGAATTTTCTTTAAAAAGAAAATATATCAAAAGGACTGATTAGATTCTTTTTCAACATTTTTGGCAAGTACATTTCACAAGAAATGTTGTCACCTATTTTCACATAAGGGGCCACATAATTTTAGATTGTTTGACTCTTAATGATTCTAAATTTGACCACGTTTAAGGTGATCGCTGGGAGAACTGTTCTTTGCAAAGGCTCCATTTTCCCTTCTAATTAGCAGGTAATGTTTCATAGCTAAAATATTTAATCTGTTTCTTTCCAGTTTTAGACTTCTAACCACAGGTAGCAGTCTAGACATTGGGAACTATGTTTGACATTTTATTTTATTGGCTAAAGAACCCATAACATTACAATGTTAAGCATTCAGTAGGCTTCTGATGAATATTTATTAGTTGAGGGATTTGCAACATATAAAATCAGACACATTCTAGTTCTTAATATCTCCATATTCTGCTGCAGTAAGGTACATTGCCCTAAGAAAAGGTAGACCTTACTTCACTTCTAGTTATGATGAAATAGTTTATAGCAGACAAATGCTCCTACTAAGAGAAACAAAGAAAACAATATTAAAAGTTGCCCTAATTTTCATAAATAGCACACTTTAGACAACGATGAAGAATACCCATTCTTATCAAATGGCTACATTTGCTGAGATATCAGATTATAAAACAAGCTTCAAGTATTTTTAAAAACTGAATGCATTCATGAGGTTTTTAGAGAATAGTGGAATTAAGTTAGGCATCAAAACAAACAAAATGTACAACAAGAAACACACACAGCACACAAATACATCATTCAGAAATAAATCATGGACCAAAAAACAGTAAAAGTCACAACAGGAATTAGAAAATATTTACACCTGAATGATAATGAAGATAGTATTTATATCAGAGTTTATGGGATATAACTACAACAGTGCTTAGAAAAAAATACAGTCTTCAGTGCATGTAAAACAGAAGGCTGAAACTCTACAATCAAAACATCGATCTTAGGAAGTTTAGACTGAAAAAAGAACTAGCAAATTACACCCAAAACAAGCTAAAATCAAGAAAATAATAAAGAGGAGGTCAGAGATTAATGAAATTAAAAAAATAAGCATTTAAGATACAAGATCAACAAAATTAAAACCATGTTCTTTATTTAGAAAAAAACTAATCTTTATTTTTAAAAAAAATAATAAAAAGTTAAAGCATTCTCTAACAGAAATATTACTAATAGTAGTTATTAAAACATATCACCTTAGATCCCACACGTATTAAAAAGATAAAAATTAGGTTTATGAGTAACTTTATGCCATTAATAAAATGGATTAAATCCTGGAAAAAAAAAAATCTAGCATAACTAACACAGTAAGAAATAGAATCCATAAGTTAAAATCATCCCGGGAAAAAAAAAACTATATCTAGGACTGAAATTAAAAAAAGTGCCAGTCTCACACAAACTCTTCCAGGGTTCAGGAAAAAAAAAAAAAAAAAAACAAGCAAACTTTATAACCTTTTTATGATTTGAATAAAATATATAAATACTTTATAAAGACCCTCAAGGAAGGAAAACTATAGGAAAATCCGTCTAATAAACATAGATGCAAAAATTTTTAAATATTAACAACTTAATGCAAAATATAGAAAAGAGATAATATAAACAATGAAGTATGACTATCCTAGGAACATAAGGCCAGTCTAATATTTAAATTCAATCTGGATTTACCAAAATAGTAGAATGAAGATGAAAAATTAAATAATCATCTCAAAAGAAGTAGAAAACACCTTTCATAAAAGTCAGCATCTTTTTACAATAAAACTCTTAGCAAACTAACCAAAAAGAGAACGTTCTTATTCTGAAAAAGTATCTACAAAATCTTTCAACAAACTTATACTTAATAGTGAAATATAGAAAACTGTCACCCTGAGATTCAAATTAAGACAAGAACACCACTATCATCACTTCTATACAACATTGTACTGGTGGTGCTAACCATTAAAATTAATAACTATGAATTATTAAGATACATAAACTTTGGAAAAAGAGAGACATATTTGCCATTATTTTTAGATTAGCATGATTTTATAGTCTAGAAAATCCAAATGAATCTAGAAACAAGCCATTAGAATTAATAAAAAAAGGTATTAAGGTTTGTGTATATAAAGTCAATATAAAAATTATATTTCTATGACACAACAAAAAATGGAGCATGACAGTTTTTTAAAAGATACAATTCAAAATATTGTCTAAAATATTCAATACCAAGGAAATCTCTCAAAAATATTCAATTTCTCTATATAACAACCTATAATACATTATTATAATAAAAAAATGGAGGGATATACCATATTCATGGAATAGAAAGTCTCATACTATATACAAATATTCTGATTCTTCCCAGTGATTCATATATTCAACAGAAGCATAATAAAAATATAAGTAGGTTTTTTTTCTTGGGTTGGCATTTGAGAAGCTGTTTCTAACTGCATATGGAAATGCAAAGGGCCAAGAATAGGCAAGATAATCTTGAAGAAGGAAAGCAAAGCTGTAGGACTTTCAAGACTTATTGAAGTTTTAATAATGACAGTGATGTTCAGATAGACTAATATACCAGAAAAATGTAATATTGAGCCACAAACAGACTCACACTTACATAGTCGCTTATATCATGTACATATTTCACTGTAGTGAGGTGGGGGAAAGGGTATTATCTTCAATAAATGGTGCTGGGTCAAAAGAAAATCATACATATTAATCCCTTCCTCACACTATAATCTAAAATAGATTCAAGATGAATTCCAGATCTAAATGTGAAAGATAACACTTCTAGAATAAACAGAAGAAAATAGCCTAATAGGCCCAGAATAAGGAAGAATTTCCCAAGACCCAAAAACTCTAACAATAAAGAAAACATAAATAGCCACACATTAAGAATTTGTGCTCATTAGAAGACACCATTGAGAGGAAAGAAAAAGCAAGCCACGGACTGATAAAAGATATTTATAGAAAAACATGCATGACAAAAGACTCGTGTCCAAAATATATAAAGAACACTTAAAATAGTTAAAGAGATGAAAAAAAACATGGAAAAATAAAAACTTGAAGAGGTACAACACAATAGAACAATATGAGCAAGATGAGAAATTCAATCACAACGGTATACCACTATACGCCTACCAGATCTAAAATTTGTGTTGCTGGAGATGTGAAGCAACAAGACCTCTCATACACTGCTACTCTGGTGGCCTTTAGAAACCTGCCAGTGTATCTATTAACAGTAAACACATGTATATCTTATGATTCAACAGTTCCACTTCTAGATATATATTCTCCTCAAAAATATATACATATGAATCAATGATGTTCCTAGGAGCACTGTTCGTAGAAGCCAAAATGTATAGACTAGGCATTGGGTATATCAAAGCAATGTACAATAGGCAAGTGTGAACTGTTGTTACACACAAAACCACAAATGAATTCCACAACCAACTATTAAAAAAAAAAGTCACATACACACACTAATCTTATATGGTGGTAGAGGTCAGAACAGTGACGGCTTTTGGAGAAGATAGTACTGTGGGAGTATGTGGCGGGGAGGTGCTTCTATTGGTAGGAGATTTTCTATTTCTTGATCTGGTGATGGATATACAGTTGTGTTTCCCTTATAAAAATTCACTGAGCTATATGATTAGTATCAGTGCACATTTCTGCATGTCTATTCTTTTACAAAGTTGAACCATAAATTACATCACTCTTCCCAGCACCCCTAAGTCCCTGACTCCTTGTCCTTTGATTTGCTGTCATATCTTATCTGCAGATGGCCATCAATAAATAAAACAACTGGTCTGATGTGTGTGCTTGTTCCAGTTCTCCGAGTATTTCTGGAGGTAGTACATTTTTTGCTCTCCAAGCCATTTTGGTCTCTGGGCTGTCAAGGATGCTCACAAAATCCTGTCCTCTCTCCAAGCTGCCTCCCTTTTTTAAGATTTCTAATTATCGCTATCCTAACAAATCTACCACTCCATGTCTGTCTTCTCCCTCATCAGCTGACATTGTTTCCTCTGCTTTCATAAAACAGAAGCACCACAAAGACCTCCCCATACCATATCTAAAACAGGAAAATTACGGACAGAAATCTCATCTGTGGTAGCAGGAGACACCAGTCTGTGGACAAAAAACTATCGGTGCACACTTCAAATGCTTCCATTTATCAGGTAGTGTAGGAGTCTTTCTTTGATGGTGTGTGAGCAGCAAAACTCAGCAAGGACTCCACCATAATTTAAAGGAGTTGGACAAATAATCAGGAATAAACAGCTTCTCCCTTTCCTCCCCTGATTTCCCAGCCCCTTCCCAAAAATGTACTTTGATGTTCATCTTCCTTCTTAAAAAAAAAGTCCTTTCTCCTTTGCGCAACAAACACATCTACCTCTGATAGATTCACTATCCTTCTCATGATCCAGGATTATCCTCCACTAATGAATCCCTCTTTGCCTTTATCTCAATCTATACTTGTACTCTTCAAACTCAAGCATGTTTAGTCCAATTTCTATCAAAAGGAAGAACTCTTTCTGTCAATAAAACCTGAGCTTTTATCACATGCCTGCACTCCAAATCTTTTCATCTGGTGCCTACTGGATATGCTCAACTTACATGTTTTACAGCACCTCACACAGATCTGTTAAGAATGCCTACAAAGTCTCTGTTTACCGAGTCCATATACTGATGTTCTTCTCATTTTTCTGTGTAAGCTAGAAGATTGGGAGTCATCCTTGACTTTCTACCTGTTGCAGTCAAAGTCATCAGGTCATGTCAATTCTGCCTCCTAAAGTCTCCCTTAAAGGCATCTGGTCATGTTCATCTCTTACTGCCTTAACTCAGGTTTCATTACCTTTAAAAATGATTAGATTGAATTAAAAACAAATCTAGCTGTGCTCTGTTTATAATATACAAGAGGCTTACAAAATGTGAAAGTAAAAAAAAACAAGGGCAAATATATGATAGACAGATAAAAAGAGAAATCAGAGATTCTGTACTATATGCCTAATACGGTATATTTAATTGATATTGATCAAACTAGAATTACCTTCCCATAGAATATTTTGAAAAATGGATAAAATATTATTAGCTCACAGGTAAAAAATAATCCTCTATTATTTTAAAAACTGTAAAATTATATATGTCCCTTTTACACATATAATAAAAAACAGAAGCAAAATAAATTTAAAACATCAACAAAAAGATCTCATGTAAATAAATCTTTAGTCACTACCAATTAAAATTCATTATTAGAGAATACTTAAAAATAATTAAAAGAAGAACACTACAGATCAAAACATAAGACAATGCAGAAACAATCAAAAGGAAATCAGAACCCCAACTATTTTCAAGGTTAAATGAGAAGAAAATTAGTAAGCTGGGCATTCAACTCTAAAGTAAACACAACATAAACCTGAAACAAATTTAAGAAAAGCAGGAATTAATACAAATAAAAGCAGGAATTTTTTAAAAGGCAGAAAATCAGAAAAATTAATGAAAATAGACTAACAAAAGTAGTGATGCCTTTCCTAAGTACTGTAAATAACTACTTACAATATAATGATAAGAAATTCCATTACTAGTAATATCCATAACATCTAAATTATTAGGAGTTAACTTCACAGGACATATAGAACATTCATTTTACAAACAAAAGCTTGACTTGAGAGACACAAAAAATGATATGAATCAAAGCTGTGGCATATTACTTTCCTGAAAGAAAAGTTCTTGTAATAATGTCAGTTATCTCTGTATTCATTTTCTATTGCTGCTGTAAGAGGTTACCACAGATTCTGTGGCTGAAAATAATATAAATGTACTCTTTTACAGTTATGGAAGTTAGAAGACCAAAATGGGTCTTATTAGGTTAAAATCTTGTTATAGGTAGGCTCCTTTCCTTCTGGAGGTTTGTTTTCTTGCCTTTTCTAGCTTCTAGAATCTACTTGCTCTCCTTGGTTCATTTCCTTCATCTTCAATACCAGCAGTGTAGGGTCTCCAAATCTCTCTCCTCCCTGTCCTCTGCTTCCATCATATCTCCTTCTCTTCCTCTCTCTCTCCTGCTTCACTGTTTTGCTTACAAAGACCCCTTGCTATTGCATTGGGCCCACCCAGATAATCCAGGAGAATATCTCAAGATACTTAGTTTAATCACACCTACAAAGTCCCTTATACCATGGACAGTAAGAAATTCTTAGGTTCTAAGGTTAAGGTATGGACATCTTTGGGTGGCCATTATTCTACCACAATATCCAAATTGATTTAGTCATTTAAAACAACTCAATTATTTTTTAACTGACAGAGTGATTCTAAAGTATAACTGGAAACTTAAACTGAGAAAACTGAGAAATTGCATAAGGGTAATAAAAGGAAAGGACTTTCATTGCCAGATATGAAAACATATGGCACCATAATAATCAAGGGGATGTGGTTGTATAAGAATAGATGTATCTTGGAAAATAATTTTCGAGAATGTATATGTATATGTAATTAGTATTATAACACATGATAAGAAGTGGCTTTTAAGATCTGAAGGGAAAGGGCTGATTACTTAGTAAATTATGCTGGAAGAAGTTAATTATTTGGAAAGAAAAATGTTGGGATTTAAGTTAGATCTGCACTTTACCCCCACACACCAAAATACATCTATGATGGATAATAGCGTTAAACAACGACAACAAAATTAAACTATTGGGCTTGAAAGTAAAAGATGGGTGAATAATTATTATCTTTTAATGAACTGAGTAAAAAAGAATGAAGTATAAAAGAGGAAGAAATAAAAGAAAAAATGGAGGGTTTTGACTACTTTAACCCATAGACCCATGAACTTGCAAACATCAAAAAATACCATAAACAGAAGTAAAAGAAACAGGAAAATAATGGGAAAGTGTATTTTCAATCATATGACAAACAGTTCAGATAAAGAAAAATAAAAATCCCACTAGGAATATAGGCAAAGAAATTGTTATGACTTTGTTAAATTAACATTTGTTAAGAGGACCACAGGGTACTGATGGGGAATCAAAGTTCAACAACAGACCACAAGAAAAATTGAAATAGAGAAGTTTACTAGTCACAAGTCCTGAAGGAAAACTTAAGGGGCCACATGAGGAGGTCAAGGCAGGGCCATGTCTTCCTTAGGGTCTGTGAGTGGAAAGAGTGAAGTTTGGTAAGCCCCTTAGGAGTTTTATCTAAGCGGTGCCCGAGGGGAAGGCCCTGGGAGGCAGAGGATGTTATGGATCGCAAGGAAAGTCCTATCAGGAGCTTACATTTGCTTGTGACTCTGTGGGCTGCTCTTCAGGGCATCTGTTATAGGAGAGGCTAGTGTCTGCTTAAGGTCGCTGTGGGCCCCTTGGCCAAAACAAAATGGATGTCAAAGCAGCAATACCATCAAGCAGCTTAGCTAAACCCTTGACAGAGATATTAACTGCCAAAGGGAAAATGCGAAAGTCCAATAAATACATTTTTTAAATATTCAAACTGCTGCTTATTAAACAAATGCAAAATAAAATACCTACAAAATGCCATAGTCCTCTCCCAAATGATAGAAACTTTTTTTTTTTTTCTTGTGCTCTTATCCATTGTTGCCATGAGGGTAGAGAAATAAATACTTAATACCATTCTAGTATAGACATAAATTGGTATAAGATTACTGGAAGATATTTAGTACCTTTTTAAAGGTGTTTTTAAAAAGAGAAAAAGTCAGAGAGTGTGTTAACTCTGACACATACAGAAATACTTTTGAAGATAATTGCAAAAAAAAAAAATAATAATGGAACAACCGAAACTTCTGTCAATAATGGGTTGGCTAAATAAATTATGTTTACAGGAGTAAATATACATCGTAATTAAAAATCATGTTTTACAAGCATATTCAAAGATGGAAAATATTCATAATATATTAAGTGGAAAAGTTTCATGTTATGAAACTTCCCAAATAATTTTTAAAGTATGCAAATGCATACTTTATTTAAGAGAAAGCTAAACAAAAAAATACTAACAGTTTTTTTTCTAGATATTGAGGTTTCAAATTTTAATTTTTAGTTTTTTCCTTTGCAATTTTCTCTGTTTTCATTGTTAGGTTACGCAATGGTTATTAATTGTTTTTGTGATCATAGCACAAGCAGTAGATGTTATTGTTTTTAAAAACATCTTAATAACAGACCAGAAAGAATATAGAACAATTAGATTGTCCCTAATCAAGTCTTAAATTTTTTTTTAATTGATCTTTCTGGGTTTTTTCCTCCATCTGAAGCGATTCTACCTAATTTTTTACAATGTTTAGATCACACTGCCCTCATAATATATTCTTACACAGATCAACCTGGTACAGCCAAGATGCAGTTTTCTGCTTCCCACCAGTGAAATTATTTTTCAACACATCTCAGGCAGGATTTGAGGTAAACCTCTCCAGCTAGAACGAGAGCTTCAACAGTTAGGGACATTTTCCTATTTCATACCCCTTAGGTAATATTACTGGACCCTGGAACAGTGCCCTGACCATATTTGCTGTGGATAGCAATATAGGCTCAGCTCCAAAACGAAACTCTTTAAATTAGCGGTAGATGAGAAAGACAAGTCAGAAAGAAGATAGGATCCCGTTTGAGTTAATGGTGTTTAAATGTGTCCTTTACGTTAGTCTAGCTTCTGATACTGTATCAGATATAATGCCTTCTCTGTGCCATGCCCACCTGGCTTCCCATGATTGCTCTGATTCTCCATAATGCTTTCTTCCTCTATGCTTATAATTTCACAATGATTTATTTTTCAACTATTTTCCCTTTTGAGATTATTTCTATGCCCCCTTACACATGGTTACCTGAACATAACCGGCCTAGTATATTTAAGCTGTAAGTTTCAAGGTTAAAATTAAGAATCTACTTTGCGTTTTCTTTATATTGCTCAGTTTACAAACATCTAACACTGAAAATTTACAGAAGATGATCTCCTGCCCATGTTTGGCTCATCGGTACCAGGAAAGTGATTAATGGTCACACTGTGGCTTCCATAAGAATGACATTCTTAACAATTATCACAGGCAGTCAGAAAGTACTGTGATGGGTGCACATCCAGGAGTAGATGCCATTCACATTTGACATATAAGGGTAGAAATAATTAAACATTGAGATATAAACAAAATTTTTACCTTGCATCAAGAAATGAGTTGTCTAAGGAACAAAATAGGTATCTTGGAGAAATAAACATTCTATCATGTGGTGCTTGGTCAGAAGAGGCCATAATTTTCATTCATAATATCAGCGCCCACATTTTTGATTCATATCATCTCCTGAAATAGGTGAAACACCACCAGAAAACATTTTTTCTACATTGACCTCCCAATTTCAGAGCTAAACTCTCAAAGCTTTGGTAAAAGAGGACTTTGCTTAAGAAACTTGACTTGGAGAACAGTTTCAAACACAGTAGCGTTTACTTCAATATACCATTTAAACAATTTAATAGGTCAGACATATTTTTAAGCTAGAATTTTTCCTTTCTACCTTTCCTTTCTTTATCACTTCCTTATCTGTTTCTAAATAAGATTTTAGGTTGGGTCTTGTGAACCTAGAGCCCTCTACAGAAAGCTATAATTTGACATGTGACAAAAAACTTTGAGGTCATGGATAAGCTGGAACATATGCTAGTTATTTAGAAAGCTTTCAGATTTTCCTCTTCATATATTTATTTGTTCTTTAAATATATACATATATAAATGGTCTGATCGATGTAGTCAGTTCTATTGACCAGTCAATTTAATCTGAATAGTGGGTTTGTGTGAATAGACAGGACATAGTCAAATGCAAATTTGGATGTCACCCATCTAATTTGATCTAGGAACAGAGTAAACAATTACTGTCAGTGTTGAGTTTGGGATCTGATTTACATAGCCAGGCCCTCTATACTAGGTAGAGTAAGATAATTGCCAAGTCGTAAACACTGTTTGGTGAGTTGATCTGTTGTATAGACACAAGGGATTTCCCTTGGCTTATTCATTCTTCTTCCCTACACTGCTAGAACATTATACTCTAAATTGCATCCAACCTTTTGCACATTTGTTCTGAGTTCTTTACATTGTAACTACAATGTAGCACATTTGATGTCAAATCTGTACATTCTAATTACCCAGAACCAAAAACAGACAGGCCTTGTGTGCTTGTGAACCAAATACAACCAAATGTTTCCATTTGTGAGCCCAGATTACTGGGGAATTTCAAGTATTTCTGTATTTCTCAATGACAAAAAAAGGGCATGCTTCCAGAGTTAAGGCAAAAAATAGTCTTCTTTAAATTTATAAAGTTGGTCATAAATAAAAAATCTCTTTCTTTGTATGTGCTTGCTTAGAATCTCGTTTTAAGAATTTCTTACAATGTTTTCAGTGAAATGTTGTAGCTTGGTTTTGTTCCCTGGAATGTAAGAGGTGAAATGGACTAGCAATAAAAATTAAACTGACTAGTCCAATTTCATTGCCTAAACTAAATGAAATTTGGGGATGTAGAGAAAAGCAGAAACGAGTGCTAAAAATGTACATTTGTATTTTAAAAGTCCATTTTAATCTTCTAAATCCTTATTGAAAACAAGGCAATAAAATTTACATGACATAAGTATATATGTGGTCAGGTATTTAGGAATAAAAACAAGCCTGGCACTGATTTATGGAATTCTTTGTGCTTTGACGTGACTAAGGGTGAAAAGGTTTCTTTTGCTAAAAATAATGACACCCATACCTAAGAAAGCATCTGGATGCCATTCTTGGAACTATAAGACTTTGCTAAAAATCAGGCCTGTGACCCTGGTAACCAACCAGTCAGTCCATAATAGGGTTCATTTTTTTTTTCACAGTTTTTTTTTTTTTGAAGTGGAGGTACCCTTCTTAGCTGTAATTTTGCTTTTGAATACTGAGTGTTGGAATATGAAGCAACCATTTCGTATGTGATGTTTTCTACTATAGAATTAGATAGACATTTTTTACATAATTTTACTGTATATAAAGATGGATTTTTCCTGCTAGTAAAGCAGTAACTTAATGTTACTTAATGTGTGTGTGCCTGTGTGTGTGTGTGTGTGTCAGTGTTTGTGTGTGAATATGTGTAGTCACTGGCAAAAAAGAGTTAACTTTTCTGAAACTATGTTTCTGATCTGAAAATGTTCCATTATCATATTCAAAGCTCTTCTCTTCTAGGTGAATATGTGGTGGGAATGGTTGTTGGTGATGTACAGAAAAGGAATATTAGATGTATATTTTTCACACATCTATTTTATAATATTTATAACGTATATAAAGGTTAAGGAGAATAATACTTAATTGCCTATTCAAGGCATAAAATAAACTAGAATATAAAGAACATCGGGCAGCAGACTTCAAATGTTACAAAGTATCTCCTGTCTTTCTTTCCCCGGAGTGAGCTTTTGTTCAGGAGAGTATGGGATCTTGAATTTTGTTCTGAAAGAATATGAGTAAATTGTTGTCTTAATCATATTTTCAGATTGTAACTTTATTGTCTAATTAAGGAAATAAATGGTGAGTGTGTATAACATAACAAGAAAGAAGCTGTTCTACAAAGTCCATACCAGGTTCACCAGGGAAGGCCTGGATAGTTTTTCTGATTTATGGAGATCACAGAGGAAATAGGCGATTTTGCTTTTTTTGATGTGAATTTGAAATAGACAAATTAGGGTCTTTGGCATTTTTAGCAGACTTTTATGGAGAAAAGGATAAGTTATTGGTGATAGGCTCTAAACTCTTCCTTTTTCTAATTTTTGATTTTACAAATCCAAATCATTATAAAGTTTTAGCATTTATATAATAGGAAACATGAATATAATAAGCTGTTTAAATATAATATCTAATGTTTATCTAAATGACAAATTTCATTACTGAAGCTTGATGTTAGAATTTATAAATAGGATTTTATTTACATATTTCCCTCATACATTTATATGCCTTTGAGCAAAGTATAGTTCTCTTGGACATAAAGATGTCATCCTTTTTTTTTGGCAAGAGTGCTTCTTCCAAAAGGATACATTACCAAGCAAGGAAGGAGGAACAAGATGTTTGTATGGCAAGATAAAACAAATCAACAATGCTCCTAAGTGACTCTCTTACGCATTCATAAATCTATCGTTTGTGCATTACCAGCTACATATCCAAGCTTGTTTTTAGAAATCCAGTGTCTGGCATGTTGTAGGCCCTCAATGAATTCATTTAACAAATATTTGTTGAGCATTTACTATATTTTAGGCTCTGGCCCAGATGCTGAGGATACAGCAGTGAACGCAACAGGAAACTTATACTTTAATTATAGTGAATTGAATTGTGCCCAGAAGATAAGTTCACTCTGAACCTGAGAATGTAGCCTTATTTGGGATAGAGTCTTTGGACGTTAAGGATCTCAAGACAAGATTAGGGTGTGCTCTAAATCCAACTGTTTATAAGACAGAAGAAGAAGACAGAGACACAAATAGAAGAAGGCCATGTGAATACAAAAGCAAAGACTGCAGTTATGAAGCCCGAAGCCAAGGAATGCCAAGGAGTGCTAGCAGCCGCCAGAAGTTACAAGAAGGGAATGGAACCCATTGTCCCTTAGAGCCTTCAGTAGGAACTACCCCTGCTGATATCTTGGTTCTGAACTGCTGGCCTCCAAAATTGTGAGAGAATAAATTCTGTTATTTGAGCCACCCACATTGTGGTGATTTGTTACTATTATCTAATATTGAAGTAATAATCACCTAAAAACTCCAAAGTCAAAAGATTTTTGACCATGTGTGTTGCTACGTAGCCGTATCTGCCACTTCCAGGGGCAACTGGCAAACTCTTGCAAAACTCTTCATAGACCATGATTCTGACATGAGAAATTATTCACCATCATCATCAAAAATTTTGTCTAAGAATTTGGCAGGTGGGCAATTCATGTTCTTGTCTAATTCATGGACAAATCAAAACCCAGTACAACAAGCTATAGCATGCTATTTTTGACCTTCCTCTATGTTGACTTTTACTCATTAATCATTAAATTTTGTGTGCAATCATTTAAACCATTATAAGTCTTTATATGTTATTTTGAAATCCATATTTTTCACATTTTTACAGGAATATATATATCATAAGACTTTGTCACCTGCTAATTTAAATCTAGACATGCTACATTTATAATTCTTTTGGCTTGCCAATTTAATAAACTTTTTTAAAAAATAAAATTGTTTTGAGATAGTTTGAGTTACAGTCTTTTTTAAATTATACTCTTACAACAACTTCCTTTTCTGATGATTACTACTTCTACCTAAAAATTTATAGAACATATATTCGATCATCTGTAGTAGAATTGTTCTCAGGAATATGTTTTTTCTTTACCTAACATTTTGTCAGTATTTTAGCATTTGTTCCTATATAGTTTTCTGGCCTCTTTCAGTTTCCACCAATATTAAAGCAGTATGTGTTTAGCAAGCTCATCTGCAGATCATTTCAATATTTTAGAGAATAACTATAACATTTCTTCTAGAAAGTGAACAAATTTGTCAGAGATAAAAGCAAAAATTTGAGTTAATCTTTAATCCAGAAGTAAGTAAAGAGGGCCAACCCTTTTGAAAGAATATGTAAAATTTTGGCAGGAAAAGTACTGTTGTACCAAATTGCAGGAATATACTGGCAGCAGACGCAACCTCAGTTCTGTAAGAGATGTAAATACTTTAAATGCAAGTTACTAAAGGATTTGCTGTCAACTCCTGAATATTATTTCAAATGTGTTTTCTTGGCAGGAAGAAGGGCGGAGGTACAGGCTGCTGGGAGAAGCAAAGACTGACACGTGCAAAGCTATAGGATTTCAAAGATGTAATAGTCGGCTGAGAGAGATCTTTTCCTCAGACTGCAGCAGAGTGCAAGGGAAGGAACTGAAGAGCTTAGGGTACATGTGGGAAAGAAGATAAAGTATCTGGAAGATACTTTATTTTTTAAGATTTATTTATTTATTTTAGAGCAAGAAAGAGAGAAAGGGAGAAAGGGGGGGTGCAGGGAGAGAGAATCTCGAGCAGACTCCCCGCTGAGCACAGAGCTCTAAACAGGGCTCGATCTCATGACTCTGAGATTACGACCTGAGCCAAAATCAAGAGTCAGACACCCAACCGAGTGGGCCACCCAGTTGTGCCTGGAATATACTTTTGCCATTGTGGACCTATAGCTGGGTGGCACCTGTGTGTACCAAGTGTGTGTTTGTGTGTAAGGTGACTGCGTATGTGTATGTGTGTATTGTAGAAAGTAGGGTGAGACAAAAAGGTTATCATGTCCCATCAAACAGATGCCCATGAACTTCAATTTTGTTTGCTTATTTTCCCCTGTAATGGTATCTTTTACCAGTTTACTCCAAAGTAGAGGCACCACTTGGAAATAAAGGGAATTCCTTGCAGTAGGCAGAGCATACCATGAAAAAACAAAGGGCAGATGTTTCACAAAAGAGATTGGCTAGAGGGGCGCCTGGGTAGCTCGGTCAGTTAAGTGGCTGCTTCTCGATTTCAGCTCAGGTCGTGATCTCAGGGTCATGAGATGGAGCCCTGTGTCCTGCCCTACACTGGGCATGAAGCCTGCTTAAAGTTCTCTCTCTCCCTCTGCCCCTTCCCACCGCTCTCTCTTTCTCTCTCAAATAAATAAATAAAATGTTAAAAGAGAGAGAGAGAGATTGGCTAGAGTCACACAACACAAAGAAATTGTGAAAAGCTTGCTACTAAAATAGAAGTTGTAATAAACATAGAGAACAAGCATATATTTCCACTTTCTCCATCCCACTGTAAATGACTAAAAAACCAGATTTAAAAAAATATATATTGACAACTTTCAGTCAGAAAACAGTAGGCAGAGCAGGATTGAAATTCCTGAAAGAAGGGAAATAAAAGAGGTAAGCTTTATGATTGCCCTGGCTTCCTGCCTGGAGCCAGGTTTCAGGCCACAGCACAGGAAACTTGAAATAAAGCCTGGAGTTTTGGGACAGTGAGTTGAGAAGACAGCGATCTGAGCTTAGGGAAGTCAAGGAGGTAAGATTTTACAGAGAAGAGTAGTGGAGTGGTGGAAATAAACAAAAAAGAGCTTGGAGGTCGGCAGAAGGATCTCCTTAAGGCGTTGGCTGATCTGCCTGTTAGTGGGGAAAAAAAAACTTTCCTGAGTCTGAGAAAAGAACCACTGAAAAATCATGGTAAAGCAATAGGTTCAACAATTCCCAAAGTTCAAACATGGGTAAGGAAAGTGTATTCCAACCAACCTGAGTGGAAAGACCTCAAAATACACAAGACAAATGGTAGAGTTCTTTGAGAGATCACACTAAACAGTAGACCTAAATCGACTCCATAGAAAAAGCTGCTCTGGACTTGCTATAACAAAACTTAAAAATAAGCCTCAAAAGAATCATACTTATCCAGGAATACCTGTGCACCTGACAAAATCTAACACTCTTTAAAAGATCACAATGAAATCCAGCCCTCAACCATGTACAATCCATCATTTCTAGCATAGAAATAAAAAATACCAGGTAAGGTACACAAAGAAACAGGAAAATATGACTAAGAGAACAAGTGAGAAATCACATTTCTTCTCTGCACTAAAAACCTAAACTTAACCTTTGGTGTCAGAGTATAAAGCAAACACCAACCCCAATGTACCTTGGAAGAAAGCATGACATAATCATTGACCTGAATGCAGATGTTCTTTAACTAAAGCGTGGAGTGTTATCTTTAGTAATGTAAGGTGTATTTGAGCTGTCTCTGAGGACTATCACAGTTTGTTGGTAGAAGATATGATAAGGAGCAGAACTTGTATCTTTTCTCTAAGGAATTAGACTTTATTGCATTCGTATTATCCATCACGGAGCAGCTGGGTCCCAAAAAGAATATAAGGACTTGAAAATGTGCCTTCAAATTAGGCTTGGATTCAGAGTCATCTTTCTGAAACTGATGGCAGTAAGCCATGGACACAGAGGGGGGCTGGCATGCCCCAGGGCCCTCCTAATAAAATGGAAACACGCTCTATGGGCCAAGGGCTAAAGTTACAATCAGTCCTATAATGACAAAAGTAATAGCTAATTGCTTTTAGTATTTGCTACGCATCAGATGCACTAATGCAATATATTTAATACTCTATCTTTTTAAGGTAAGCATTATTTTTGTTCCCATTTGTATTAGTTTCCTATAACTGCAATAACAAACTACCACAAACCGAGCCACTTAAAACAGCAGATCTAGAGGTCAAATTCTGTAGGGCAGAATCTATGTCCTAGCTTGTGTATGTTGTTGGCAGAAATCAATTCCTTGCAGTTGTAGGACTGATTTTCTCAGCTCTCAGCAAGGGTAGTTCCCAGAGACCACATGTTCCTTGATGGTGGAAGCCATCTTCTTCCATGAGCAAAGCCACTGGCGGTGTTGATTTCTGCTCATGCTTCAAATCTCTTCTGCCTTTTCTTCTTCTGCCTTTTCTTCTTCACTGACTTCTGTCTTCCTCTGTCACTTTGCAGAGCCCATGTTATAATAATTCAAGATAATTTCTCTATTTGAAGGTCCAAATCCTCAATTCTATCTGCAAGTCTCCTTTTATTTCTTATGTATGATGACAGAGTTGGGTACCTACATCTACTGGGGAGAGACAGCATTATTCCACCTACTACAGTCCTCTCTCTGGCTCCCAAAAATTCATGTCTGCTCCACATGCAAAATACCCAGTGTAGACTGTGTAATAATTATCTTTATATCCCAAGACCCTGGAACATTCTTGACATTCAAGAAATTAGTCAATAAGTGAATGATATTTTTGAATTCTTGCTTTCAGCACTGCCTTCCATGAAGCAATCTTCTTTTACCTTCTTAGTAGCATTGGAAACATTAACACATTGCTATCTGTATGAATGAGTCAGATTGCTTCTCTTCACCTTTGGAACCTAGGCACAGAGGAGCAATAGAAGATCAGAAAGAAAGGGCACTAAAAGAGAAGCATGAAGGAAAACTATCCTTCCTGAATTTTCCTAGGGCCACTTAGAAATAAAACCCAAGTGTTTTTAAATCAATATAGTTTCAATTTTAGAAACTATAGTGTTTTAATATAAACCTTACTCCATCTCCAGGAATATAGAAGGGGAACACAAAATTTGTCTTTTCTCCCCTAATGACTCTTTTATATTCTCAGTTACCCAGTCTGAAATTGAGCCTTGCTGATTTTACTACAGTAAGTCTGCTGAATCTGGTGAATCTGTCCTCCTTCTGTTTTCATTGCCATTCTGCTAGTTAAAGTAACCTCACCTGGATTAGTAAAACAACCTCAAAATTTGTAGGTTTACCTCAAATAGCTTTGCTTCTATTTTGAACCCCAGACTATGACCCAAAGTTGTTTTCTAAATTATTGATCCAATTATGTCATTCTCGTGCTGAAAATATCTCAATACTTTTTAAAGTCACTTGCCATGTAATTCAAGGCCCTTCCAACCTCATTTTAACTCAGCTCAGAGTTTAAGCTTTAGGCACCGGTAGACCTGGTCCGAAATCCCTGGCCTACTACTTACTGGCTAGGTGGTATCAGTCAAGGCACTTATCATCTCCAAGTGTAACTTCCTGATTTATATAAATGATATAGCACAGGGTTTTACCGAGATTTCAAGATATGTGTCAAGCTCCTGGCACCTAGAAAATGCTTAATAAAAGGTTACCATGTAACCTTTATGGTGTCATTCCTCTACACTGCTCGCTATACACTCCAGACTCTAGTTGAACTGAACTGGCACTTGAGATACTCAGAAAGATCCACTTATAGATCCACTTATATATAGATCCTCTTATATATACCAAGCTTTTGTTCACACAACTTCTGTTACTCTAAAGCATCTCTACCCGTATCTTTTTTTCTCCACTCATATCTTAAGCCTGGCAAATTTCTGTTCATCCTAAGACACAGAAGTTTGCCATCTCTTTGAAGACAACCTGATTTCTCTTGGTCCATGGGACCAATCACCTTCAGCTCCATACTTCTTTTGCCCTTCTTCAAACCATTGGCATTTGTCTCCTGTGTCAAAACTTGCTGTGTGAGTGAATTTCTTCTCACCAGTTGGTGAGTTTCTTGAGGCCAAGGCTGGTGTCTTCCCCATTATGGTTTCATCACTCCCAAGTGCAACACTGGACTTGTGGTTGGTGCTCAGCAAATATTTGTGGAATTGGTGGGTACAACAGTACCTCAAGACAGAATGTTGATGCCACTGTGTGATGCTTCTCTCATGGTCAAAAATTTAATCTAGTCATAATTCATAGTGCTTATTATTTCTATTACTATAAATATATTGGATTCTCTTTCTTAAAGTGCAATTAGCTAAATATTCACCAATTATGACTTTCCTAGAGCTTTCTGAACAGGTGAATTCAATATTTTATTCATATTGGCTTCCTCAAACCAAATGCCCACATTAAAAATGTATGTATGTAAGTGACTATGAATAGTAGCATTCTTATGAACAATTTTATGATAAAAGGAAGTTCGATTGCAGAAGGATTTTGGTCAGAAAACACGTTTTACAGGTAAGCTTCTAAGGGGTTATTTTAAAGAACACTGAAGGGAAAAAATAATTTCAAACAGATGAAAAATACCTCTCCACTGTCCCTGTAATGGATGTACTTTAAAGAAAGCCAAGGGGAATTTTAAACTCTACATACATTTTATGAACATTCAAATGAATATCTATGACTAATCTCAAGTGTATTTGAATAAAAAATAGAACAATTTTGATGTTCCAAGTTGAATTATTAAGTAAAAATATTCAGTTATCAGATAGTTAATTAAGTGGAACTGACTGTATTCATTAAAATATTTGTTCCAAACAAATGTATTTAACATTCAGATATTATGCAGAATAGGTGACAATTACATATCTCCATGGAGATCAATAATGGGATTCAGATCATTGTGTAAAGAGTCTGCAAGTTTAATGCAGAGAGAATGTCATTATTATTTCTCTCTTAATGATGGTCATTATGCGCAAACACTGATTGAATTCCATTTGTTACCTGCATTTGAGCTGAGAGGAATAATTACAATTTAAGTGTCTCCATTAAAATTCATAAAAGAATATGAATGCAAAAATTATACTTGAAACTGACAAAATATACTTTGAGGATATAAATTGTGTTTTCTGATAGGCCTCTTAAAAGTATTAAAAATAGCTTCATTTTAATAAGATGACATATAAAGATCATGTGTTATCCTCACCTTTATGTTCATTTTAATGCTGCAATACATGACTAATAATAAAAAGTAAAGAAATTAACTTTTAAAAAGTAAAATCAATTAAACAATGTGCCAGTTATCACCCATACTTTTGAGGATTGGGTCATAGTCCTCACTTTTTTAAAGTGTTTTTAATTGCCATATGATATTAAAATTATGTTCTATCATCTCATATACTGGGAATACCTTTCTACCACCCACCACTGCTGGTAGCTAATAGTTCCAAGATTTGGACTGATGTAAATTAAGTGTGCTGTGATCTCTTTCGTTTGGGAGCATACATTTATTTTGACTCGTTGTGCACCATTCAACATCTATAATTTCAGGAGCCGATAGTTACTACCCCATGGGCCACCCCAACCCAGTGTTTTCAGTTGATTATCCTGCATTTTCCCTAGAGTGAAGTGCAACATACTAAGATGTCCTCTAGAGTACCACTGAGGCTTAAAAGTCTTGCCTTTCAGTGGCCTGGTTCCTTCAAGTTTGATGAAAGAAGTTTGAGTATTTAATGCTACGGAGGTCACAAGAGAAATGATGGCAATGGAGTCCTGAGGCATTTTTGCTGCTCAGGTTTCGAGAAGCATCTGAAGGGAGAAAAAGGATGCTTTCTTTCCATACCAGACACTCTTCTCTAACTCTGTGTCAGAGCTTCAAATTGCAGTGTCTTGAATTTAAAGGTGTTTATATTGCATAATCACATGATTTTTGATACCACAAAGCAAGAACAAAGAAGTCCTAGAATTTTCACGTGAGGAAGGTCTCCACATCTCACTGCATCCACTTTCATTGTTTTACAGATGAGAAAACCAAGGTCTAGAGATGCTTATGATAAAATGTTTTCAAATGTTGGTAGTAGACTGAGAACCAGAACTCAGGGCCCTTGCCATTGACTACAACATTCTTTATAAGTAGTATTGTTGGGCATTATCATCTTTCATCTGAGCAAAAATGCCTCAGGACTCCATTGCCAGGATTCATGTGGATTCATATATATTCATTTTTGTTTTATTTTATTTCGTCATCCACATATGGAATTTTTTTTTAAAAAGCACCTGTTCCGTTAGAGTATCAATCACTCTGTGAAAAACTAAAAAGAAAAATCATATTTGTGAGGATATTTATGATGGTTAAAATGGCTACAAATGTAGTAAAAAGTGCCTGTGCTACACTAAAAAACCATAAATTATATTCCCCTAAAGGCACGACCAGTTTTAGACTGCCTAATTAGGCAGATCCATAATTTCCTTGGGTCTCTATAAGCCCAGTCTTGCCAATCGATCACTTTGAGGTAAAATGCAGAGATTAGAATTGCACTGGACAGTGTCTACTCGCTGGCTACAGCACTTGGCAGTTTTCCATGAGATTCTGATTCTCTTGAATCAGGAGAAAAGACACGGGAATAGTGGGAGCTTATGTAGGAGGACTGACAAGATTCCCATCAAGTGTCTCTCCTTGCTGAGATATCTACAACCATTAAAAAAAGGGGGGGAGGGGAGGGAAGGGACAAAAGGAAGAAAAAAAAAGAGAGAGAGAGAAATAAAGAAAAATGAAAACAGTGGTCTTGGAGATCTGTGACTTCTTGCTGAAATAGCAGCTAGGATCCAAACATTTGTATTGCAGCCATCTTTATTTGTTCATTCTCCTTTAGAAACTAGAACCCTCAGCCCAAAGTGACCCTCTTCTGCAGAATGAAACAAAACATCAAGCTAGCGTATCACACAACCACTAAACACAAGGACTAGTGGAAAGTATTAGAATTCAGTCTGACATAAATTAGCAATGATTATGGCACTATCATTCTAAAGGGGGAAAAAAGAAAAAAAAAGACCTTTGTCACTTGTAAAGAAATGAGTATACTTACCTTAAAGAAGTAGAACAATGTTTAATAGGCTAATATATGAATGTAACCTAAGCTTTTGATTCTATCAGGTACCTACTAATAGCAGTTCCGATCAACTGGGATTAAGTCATAAGTATAAAAAAAGCATGAGGAAAATAGCTACCAATTGAATTTCTTAACTAGTTATTCTTGATTGACCTCACACTCCGCTATTTGAGCTGCCATTCCTCGGGTATGCAAATCTCACCGGATGCTTAAGCACAGTGCTTTCTAAATCTGTGGTAAAACTTACAGCAATCATTTTTCCAGCATGTTCAAGCTAATCAGATGCTATCCTCTGTCATGCCTTATTTCTCAGTTCTCTGACATGGCAAGAGAAGTTCACGGCAACCATAATTTGTCCTTATAATTCTTTTGGAACTATTCAATGCATGCAACAGGAAGTGGACAGTTTCTGGAATGAAGAATCAGGTTTAATTGGCTAAAAAGATTGAAATGGCTAAATTAAAATCAAGTCATATACTGCAGCCAGGAAGTGGAGAAGGGGAAAGTGTTCTTGTCTGATGTTATCTTCCTAGGTATTGCATTGCGGGTTGCGAGCTCCAAACATGAGAAATATGCCTTATGTTGATTATCACCCAGGGAAGTAAGAAACCATAAATAATCTAAAGTAAAGGGCATGAACTTCCTCATAAAGTCAAATCTCCTCTTCATGCAAGGTGAACTGTTAAAGGGGAAAATACGTTTTCAGCTGCTGTTCACTTTATGCAAGCATTGACGTTCCTGCGTCAAAATGCAAGTTTCCTGCCCTCAGCAGGTCTTGAGGAACAGATAAAATGACATCTGTATGGGCAGCCTGATTTCCAAGCCATTTTTCCCCCTGCTGGATCTTGTGAAGGCGGAAGCTGGCTGTATTAGTGCAGGAAGGCCAGCTTACCATAGTTATTATTAGACAGGACTCACCACTGTTCAAATACTAGCATTATACTAGGCATTAATTTGCATCTACGAATGCGGTTCCTTCTTGTTTCAGGCGGCACGACCCCATAGAATAACTGAGTTCTTCCCTAGCACTATTGTGCTTGGAAAGTCTGAGTTCCCATGAGCAATGCCACATTCTAACGCCACTCTTTGTCAATCGTTATGAATCTGTGAGCTGAAGGATACAGACAAAATCTCTCTCCCTTCCTCTTCCTCCT
>NW_023270377.1:66475533-66658033 GCF_011800145.1 Mirounga leonina
AGCTCTTACCAGAATAAAAAGAACTGAAGTTGGGATTTTTTTTTTCCAATGGAAACATAGCTGTTTACGGCCAGAACTTGCATATCAAGAAATCGACAACTTCTGCTTCTGCCAAGGTGAGTAACACGCACCAGGTTTACCCTCCCACCCGAAAAACAAATGTAAAGCCATACAGAATATATGGAACAACAAATTTTAGACACTGCACATCAGGAAGCACAGAAAAAATGATCTCTGAGGGAGAGGAACCCAATATGGTGATCCACATGATTTCCCAGCTTACTGCCTGGAAGGAGTTTCCAGGCTTCAGCACACAGAGAGGGAATCCAGGTGAATCCCGGAAGTCTCTTGGAATTGAGGAGATGACACAGTTGGGAAGCCAAGTGGCTGGAGTTCACAGGACAGAATACCGGGGAAGACAGAATGCTCTAGAATAAGTCTTGGAGCTGCAATATACAGCAAAGTGACGATAGCTAACAACACTACACTGTATATTTGAAAGTTGCTGAGAGTAGACCTTAAAAGTTCTCATCACAAGAAAAGAAATGTTGTAATAGGTATGGTGATGAATGTTGACTTATTATGGTGATCATTGCACAATACATACAAATAGTGAATCATTATGTTAGACACCGGAAACTAATATAATGTTTTATGTCAATTATATCTTAATAAAGGAGAGAGAGAGTGAGAGAGCACATGCTCTGGAGATCTGCAGAGGGTTCCTATAAGCCTTTGATTGAATAGTGATCAGCACATGCACATGAGGAAACTGTCCAAGATAGGTGATAAAACAACTAAAAAGCAGCAGAGAGAAAAATCTCTGGAACTCACACAAGACTGGAATTAATTCATATTCCCATAGAGAAAATGTAAGAACCTCATGAGTCATAGGGCATCAAATAGAGTACATAGAAAGGTAGAAAGGTGTTGCCTCAGTAATGGGCAAAATTTAGCCCTAAAGACTGCTCTGGTCCTACCTAGCAAAATTTAAAAGCAAGACTATATAGAATCAAGTTGTTTCCAAGTAACTTAGTTGAGGTCCAGAACAAACCTCAAGAGTATTTATAGCAATATAAGTATTTCTAGCGCCCAAGAAAGTAAAATTCACAATCTGTCATCCAATCAAAAATTCCCTGACATTCAAAGAAATAGGAAAATGTGACACATGGGGAGGAGAAAAAAATAATCAATAGAAGCAGGTCCAGAAATGACACAGATGATATAATTAGTATACAAGGACATTAAAACAGTTACAGGCATACCTGAGTTATATTGCAGATTTGGTTCCAGACCACGGCAATAAAGCAAATATCACAATAAAGTGAGTCAAATAAATTTTTTTGTTGCCCAGAGCATATATAAGTTATGTTTATACTATACTGTAGTTTATTAAATGTGCAATAACACTATGCTTAAAAAAACACAATGCGATACCTTAATTAGAAAACACCAAATCAAATGTCTAGAGATAAAAAATGCCATCCTTAACAAATATATCACTGGGTAGAATTAACAAATTAGACAATGAAGAAGAAAAGATTAGTGAAATTGAATATATCATAAAAGAAAATATTCAATTTGAATATAAAAGATAAAAATTTGGGGAAAAATAGAGCATCAGTGAGCTATGGGACTTTAAGTAGCTAATGTAACTGTAATTGGAGTCACTAGTAGGGAGAACAGAAAAAAAAACAATTTGAAAAATAAAGGTCAGGGGAGAGGGGAGTGGGGGAAATGGGTGAACTCTTTGTAATTATTATTATTATGTAGTTTAAATAAATTGAAAAAATTTAAAAAATAAGGTAAAGTAAAAATCTGGAAGGGCATAAACCAGGCCTTTCAGTGGCACAGAAAATAGCACATGCCTTTTAGTATAAGGCTTGGAAATCATTTCAGAAGATGGGACAAGACGATTTACAGATAATAGCACATAATTACAAAACAGCAAAACTGTAACAGACTCATGACAAAGCTGTTGGATAACAATTTCTGAATCCCCAAGAAAGACCAAATAGGTGAGTTACCAATATGACGCAGACTCACCACTCAAAGAATTCACAGTGGTGGTATAGCTTTAACCCCAGAGGAAATAATGGAAAGGCTTGAAAGTCTCCTGGGACCAGCTGGCCCTACAGGATTTCTATAGACATTTCATTAATGTGCATTCCCCACATCATTCTGTCTCCCGATGAACTGATAATGCTCAAGACTGTTATTATCTGAAACACTCTAATAATAATAATGATATGCATACTAATTATAGTAACATATGAATGTAATTTAAATATTCATATGATCCATTATTCTTCTAAAACAGCAATCCCCTGTGGGGTTGTAGAAAAAATATTTTTATATTTCTGCACAGTTAAAGCTTTCTGAATACATTTTACAGAAATTTGCAAGATGGGCAGATTTGGGAAGATAATTTATGACTAATTTAGATAGCGAGAGAATTCCAGAGAAATTTATCTGAGGTGTTGGGATGCTGGCACTTGGGACTACGAAGAGACAGTGTAAAGACATTGTAAAGCTTGAGACAATGGTCTTGTCTTTCCCCTGGAGAGAGTTATATACATTCCAAAGGGTTAGCGTGAAAACATCCTTCCCAAGCAGTGAAGCACCCAGGTTTGTTTGTTTGTTTCTGGGTTTTTCACCTACAGTACAGACCAATACATGGAGAATAACATGTGGGTCTCATTGCTTCACCCCGGGGTTAAGAAACTGACTCACTGGAAAACCACATGTTTTTTTGCTGTGTGTAAATAATAGTATTTTACTGTCCTGAAAACTTTATATGTGCATTCAGGGTAATAAAGAAAATAAGAATAAGGGTCAAAAAGTTTCCAATTTTGTTGAAAATTAGAGACCTATAGATTCAAAATTCTCAACAAAACCCAAGCACAAGAAACATGAATAAATCTACACTGAAACATATCTTAATTCAATGGTTTGAAACACATATTAAAGAGAAAATTCTTAAAAGGCGCCACAAAAAAAAGCCACCTCATATACAGAGGAACAAAGATCAGAATGACAGCAGATTTCTCGGTGAAAACAATGCAATCCAGAAGACAGTGGATAATTATCTTTGAAGTACTGGGGAAAAAAAAAAAAGACATGTCAAAGTAGAATTCTATACTCAGTGAAAATATCTTTCAAAAATAGGGAGGAAACCAAGAACTTTCTTAGACATTCAAAAGCTGAAAAAAATTCATCACTACTACATCAAAAACTAATGATGTAATGTATGGTGATTCACATAACATAATAAAAAAAAGAAGAAAAAAATTCATCACTAACAAACCTGAGTTACAAAAAAAACTGAAGTTCTTTAGGCATAATGAAAGTGATACCGCTGGAAATCTGGATCTACACAAAGAAATGAAGAACACCAAAATGGTTAATATGTGTGTGAGTATGAAAGATGTTGTTTTATGATTTTAAAATCTTTTAAAAGATAACTCCCTGTTAAAAGCAAAATCAATTACAATGTATTTTTGCTTTTATAACATATATAGGAATAAAATCTATGACAATGGCAAAAAGACAGAAGTGAAGTGTAGTATTACCTAAAGGTAAATTGCGATAAGTTAAAGAATGTATTATATATTCTAAAGCAACAATTTTTAAAAAGAATAAAAAAAGTTGTAGCTAATAAATCGACAGAGGAGATATACTGGAACAATTTTTTAAAAACTCTCAATCCAAAAAAAGGAAGAAAATAAGGAAAAAAGGTAATAAGTCATTCAGGTTTTGAAAGTCATCCAGGACCACAGGAACTAAATTTCTAGGATAATTTAGAAGCCATTTTTCCTGTGTCTTATACTATTGTAATCTTTGATCCAACTATGAATCTTCAATCTATGGTGAAGTCAATGGTCAATAATCACATTATCAGAACCATATCTCAAATGTGAAGAACCTTGAATTACTGTATAATGAAGCACCTCCTCCCAAACTGAAATACATTCTATGGGAAACTGTTCAAACATCTGTCTGTGTGTAACAAGCTGACTAGGAGTTAGAATCACCTGGGTATAATCTACTAAAAGAGAGTAGACATTTTCTTGGGGAGCAAGAGCAACAGTTCAAGAAGACATTTTTGAGCTGCTGCTTTGGGCTAGTCACTGAATTCCTCTCGTGGGGGTTGGGATGGGGGGTGGGTACCATGGAGCTCACTTCAACCTGAGCCTGCCCATAGATTCATTATCAGCTGTACATGATACTTGATTGCAAAGTCAGGATTCTAGTTAATAAGGCAACTTTTCCATAGACCTGGGATGATAGATACAGGTAGGTTCTGAAATAATTCAGAAAAAGGGGTCAGAATACAAATCATCAAATACAGTCACAATGTCCAGGGGGAAAGAAACTAAGGAGACAGTATTGGTGAGTCTGTGGATTTCTTCCCCAACTTCTTCAACAACTTCCTTCCTCATTATAATCCTCTCCGAATTTGCCTTTTCCTGAGAAAATAGTGAAACAGTATGACTGGCTAGGAACAGCTAATTTATTTTACGGTGCTAGGCAACTGGCCCACCTATGTGGAATCCTAACTGTAGGATCTGCCAAAGTACATCGTACCCCCTCAGTAGCAGCTACATCAGATTGCCCTGTCCTCCGGCACTCTTCTCAGTACCTGGCAGATTGTTGGTAAGAGAGAACTGGAACAATACAATTTAGGTAATATGGGGATTGAATCCATGATCCATGCCATGATTAGCACTATGCCATAGCCCACTGAACAAACCTGCCCTTCTTTGTATAGTTTCATGAAGCAATGGAGTGATGAGGAAAGGACTGGACTTAGAACAAACTTTGAATGATCTGTTTAATTGTCCTCTGGGTGACTTTTTATGTATATAACAGATGATCCTTGTTTGGGAGGGTTGAGATTTCAAGTCCAAGTAAGTAGCATTTAAGGTAGCAGCGGGGGATGGAGGGGGAGTGGGGAGGAATACTGGAGAATGTAAACAGGGAGAATAATTTGCTAAAGAGAGAATCACAGTCATAATTGTCTACATAGCAGTCACTCTCTCCTTCCTTCCTCCTAACAGAATCCTGATTTTGTTTGAGTACCCACGATCTCTTCTGGCCACATTCAGGGAAAGCTGGACCCATTCCCAGCCAGAGGGCAAGACTGGTGTAGTTTAAGCCAATCATAAGCCTATCATTATGGTCCCATTCTCCTTGCCGGGTATCTGTTTAGACAGGAGCATATGACACAACTTTGGCCAGAAACTTCAGAGGAAGTCTATTTGCAGGGTGAGGGAGGAATACTCTTCATTCTTAAGGCACAGGAAGCAATGTTCCTCTTATTCCACTATCATTGACATGAAGTCCACCCATATAGAGGGTGAGCCAAAAGACTTGTAAAGAAATGGAGCCAGGATCGTCCTTAATCTTTCCTAAAGGCTGCCCTTCCTATAGACTTCTTTTTATATAAGTCCTTACTTCTTGGGCCGTTCAGATAGGAGTTTTCTGATACATGTCACAGGTAGCATTCTGATACAATTTTTCAGCCCACTTACTTCACAAAGAAATAAATAAACCTCGGAGGTAAAGTGACTTAACCAAAGCCATAAAACGAATTAACAGCAAAGCCAGGGCTAGACTAGCAGTCACTGGTCACTGAGCAACTGCAGGCTGAAACCCAAAGTTAGTATTGGAGTATCAAATTTAGATGCACCCACATACCCATGATTAATCCGTGATTAATAATCATTTTTACCTAAAGAAAGTAGCATCACCACTACTTTCTGAATTATTTGTTGTTGTTATTGTTCTTAATTTGAGTATAGTTAACATATGCTGTTGTTTTACCTAATTTTCTAAGATTTCTTATGAATTCATGCAATGTTAATAACATGCACCTGCAGGGTGATATTCAAAATATTCAAGAACTGAGATGACAGGATTAATCCAATCTAAATGGGCACAGGTTATACTGCTGGGACAAGGTTTCAGAGGACCTTGTTTGCCAGGCCTTCTTCATTCATTCGCTAAAATAGGGAGACGTGCCGGGTTCTCAAGGAAGGGGATGGGAGCCAGGAAACTTTACAGAGGGGAAGGTAGTTCAGTCTTTAAAATCAGTTTGTCAGGCATTGCACACTGGCTCACTATCAGTGCTGTGTTTCATCCAACATAGAGCCTGATAATCTTGCGTTAGTCTTATTCCCTCTTCCATTAAGACTATCAATTCTTTAGGAACAAGAATAATATGTAACATTTATTAGATTTTTTTGTGGGTTTCCAATAAAACTTTGTACCTAGGGGTCCAATAATTAATGCATAATCTTTTCTCCAAATGCTAAAATATGCATGGAAAAAAATTTTCTAGACTCATTCATTCATCCTACTAATTTTTATTAAGAGCTGCTAAGTCGCAGGTGCAGACCTAGGGGTTAGAGATAGGGAGAAAAGCCAGGTATAGCCTCATGAAAGCCATAAGCTCTATTTAAAAAGTACTCAGGTATTGTCTACCTAAAATCCTGAAAACAAAGCTGCGGGGTGTATGAGAATGTAAGCCTAGGAACACAAGGAAGGGCCTTTGGAAAGTACAAATTCTGAAGAAACTAGAGGGTTCCTAAATAGTTGTATTTCCTTTCTTTTCAAGGTCACTATACTTCCCAGCAGGAAACTCTCCATTTTCGTTGAGTGCTCTTCGCCCTGTTTCTCTCTATGTAGTATTTCACATTGGTGACCACTACTGCATATTATTTCTTCCTACTTGTCTCACAACTTCACTGATCCTTTTATTGGCTCCTCTTCTCATCCTTACCCCCAAAAGACATGTTTTCTAAGATTTGAATATAAGCACCCTTATTTATGCCTTTTTTCTTTAGATGATCCACCTACTACTCCAATATCAATGAGCGGATTTTACAGCTGGCTCCTCAATCTATCCCCCATCCCAAACCTCAGTCTTTCCCTCAGTTCCAAATCTTCACTACTATCTTCCTCTCTGACTAGTTTATACATTTGATTCGTCAACTCCAAGCTAACCCTCTGCTTGATTAAACTATTTATGATCATGGCACTGCCACCCTCTAGTTATTCTGTTTAGTAGCTTTGAATCATTTTGGATTACCCTTCGTTCCTTCACCAGCACAGTAAAGTGGAACACAGCTGAGATTGGGAGTCAGGTACACCTGGGTTCAAACCTAGTTGGCACCCCTTGCTAGCCAGGTGAACTTGGGTATGTTAATTAACCTGAGAGTCTCTATTCCCCCAATTATAAAGTACAGGCAATATTTTCTAGCTGTGGGAACTAAATGAGCTCATGTATATAAAATACTTGATGCACAGCAGGTGTTCCTTTCCTCTTAAAGCCATTTATAAAATCAATTGCACTATCTAAATGATGCTGCCGCATCATTCAAATCTACATTAAACTGTTGTTTTAATTTTTTCTCAATTGAGGTATTTCATTTCTCTGAGCCTTAAAGAATTTTGTTTGTACTTATCTAGTAGCATTAACCCTATTTTGGAATTTTAGGCACTCATCTCACAGACTAGATTTTGGGATTTTCCAGATTTGCTCTGTCCAACGTAGTAGCTATTCAAATTTTAATTTGTGACTATTCAAACTTGAAGGTAAATTAAATATAATTAGAAAGTAATTATTCAGTTACTCCAGCTGCATTTCAGGTGCTTAATAACTACATGTTGCTAGTGGGTACCATAGTGCTATACAGTATTGTACGTGATAGGATATTTTTATCATCTAAATTTTAAACTTCTTTAATAGCAAAAACTGTGTGAGTTTTTTTTTTTTTTTTGTGTGTGTTTTCTGTGGTCCCTTGTACTTGGTGGGCATTTGAAAATACATATTGTAAAGTATTTGTGAACTGATAGAATTTGTAAAGTCAGTACATGAATGATATCAATGGGTGCTTTTTATAATCTCTATTATTATGTACTATTGGTTACGAATCAACAATTGCTCTTTGCTTTGTTTACCTTCTGTTGAAGAGGATCATAGCATGGCCTTCTCAGTTTCTTGCCCAAGCCACCCCCTCAAAGGCAGATCCAGCCTTAACAAGCTGGTTCTGGGATTTCTGAAAGGGAATGAGTGGAAAGAAAGGAAATACAACACAGGTATTCAAGAGTAAATGGAGGATTTTTTGGGCACAGCAGTTTTGAGGATGCTGAAGTGTATGAGGGTAATAAATTAAGAAAGAAAAATGGGAATTTAGAAACTATTGCAAATACTTATGTGCCACCTTTCTTGTGGGGAAAAAATAGGAAGCAGAAGCTTGAGACACTGGAATTATCCATTATTGCATGGAGTTTGCTTTTTTAACTACTATACTATCCTAGGTCTGAATGTATGTGGGTAACAGTGTTATAAGCATTATAATTATGTAACGTCACATTACAACTTTTTTCCTTGAATGCATGGATGTTCTGTTACATGACTTCTATTTCACATAATATTAAATATTTGTGCTCATGCTGGCCATTTCATAGTCATAAAATAAGTCTAACATTATATGGGGTAAAACGCATGATTTCTCCATTTTTATTGCATGATTGACCATAGACAAATCTAAGAACCAACGGAAAGTTATGTAAACATCCATACATGATACTGGTTAACACAGGCATTCAGAATTTCCAGAAAAGGAGTGGACTCCTCTCATAGCAGGCTGACTCAGGTGCATTCTCTACAAGGGGCATGAGGAATAGAGCCCCTTGACTCCTTCTGACATTAATGGGCAATCCCACAGCCAGAACTCTGTGCCCTGCCTTGAGAATTTACCCAACTGTAAAATTGCATTCTACATAGTTTCATGTGGGAAGATGACGCATGTCACTCCTGGAAACTATCACATGTTCCCTATAAATTATGATGCTAAACAGCTTTTACCATGGGTAGTCAGTGTTGGCTTTCGGTTTTTTTATCTTCACCTCAAACTTCTAAGAATGACAAGGAAAGGTATTTTCACACAACGGCAAAAATCTGTAATATGAAGGTCAAGCAAACACTGAATTACTGTTTCTTTAAGATTTTTTTTTTTTGGTATTAAGAGAATTGGCATATTATTTGACCTGATGTAAAATCAATCATTAGCAAGTGCTTTGACAGCTTCTAACTGAAGAGATTACTGGGCTAGATACGTTAAATGTTCTTCATGGCAACACAAATGTTTTCTGTGATCAATTCCTTTTTTTTTTTTTTAAAGATTTTATTTATTTATTTGACAGAGAGAGACACAGCGAGAGAGGGAACACAAGCAGGGGGAGTGGGAGAGGGAGAAGCACGCCTCCCGCCAAGCAGGGAGCCCGATGCGGGGCTCGATCCCAGGACCCCGGGATCATGACCTGAGCCGAAGGCAGATGCTTAGTGACTGAGCCACCCAGGCGTCCCTGATCAATTCCTCTTTATCTGGCCTTTTCATTTGGGTTTAGGAAGCTGTTGATCAATGTTATGATTTTCATAGAATCAATTTTCAATTAATGAAATATGGATTCAATTAAAATACATGGTTAAAGCAAAATAATGTGTTCCAGACAGTTCATGCTGCTGTGCTTGTTTTCTAGATTATAATGAAGTCCATTGAAAGCCCGGGTTGATTTTCACCTTTTTAAAAATATTGTTCTACAGTCATTGTGACAAGACAGCTGTGTTCTTTACACCAAACCCACATTGTCATTAACTAGTTGTATGACTTACTCAACTTTTCTAATGTTTATTTTAGCAAATACAAAATGAATGTTGTGTTAACTACTTCACAGATTTCCTGTACAATGTATCAAGATAATATATTTTTTAAAAGACTTTTAACAGAAGATCTGGTATATGAGAAGTGTAGTAGGCATTCATTACACTTTAAATCGGCATATATTTAATATATATGGAGAAAATCTGTCAGTCAAACTCAACTACTTATTCCTTTTCCAATTCCAACTACCTTTCTTCAACTTCACTTGAGTGCTCAATTAATGTTTATAAGCTTTCTATTGTTTTCTTGATACTTTTCTTTGTTCCTTTGGTTGTATATTCATTATTATTTTGACACACGTAAGATGACATTTCAGAGGAAAACATTAAATATAAAAGCAACTCAGATTTGACATCCCATCAGCTTTTGGAAGAACTGTGAAATTCACTTAACTGTTATGATATCACCAAGTCCACAACAAATGGACTTAAAGTGAGGACTGGCAAAAAGCCAGAAAACTGTCCTCTTAGGAAATAGCAAAGACATCACTCTGCAGAGCAACACCTGCAAGACAATGAGTAGTTGAGATCTATCTTCAGTGGGCCAAATTTCTTTTGGCTTCATGGGAAGAAGCACTTGTTTCCTAATATCTCCTATGTTTGTTGTCATTTCCTTCTACTTAAATGTAAGTGATAAAATTTGTTTCCATCCATTTATTATTCTGAAATAGGGATGAGAAAGGTCAGGTTATAGAGGTGGTAATTATCTACAAAGGATGTTTATTAAGGAAACATCGCATGATACCCCCAAGGACCAGTAGAGTGCTAGCCCTTACAATGTACAAGTTGCTCAATCAGTGTATGTTGAACAATGAATGAGGCAGACCCAAGTGGTACATTCTGTCTTTCTTATCTCCCAGTACCCAGTGGAATACTAAGTACAAAAGAGGCATTCAATAAACACTTGACGAATTGAATGTAGGGCAGACCATATTCTTTAGGTTGGGCAGATCATATTCTTTAGGTTATTCCTCTTGACTTAGGCTGGACCCTTAGACCAATTCCACTGAATTAGGATTGAAATCTTTAGTTCAAGAATTGTTCTGAGGACACGGACAGCCATGTTAATTTATGTACATCAGTTTGGCTTTCTTAAAACTGAAGCCCATTTCAGAGACACTTTGTTTCTTTGACAAACTCTGTATCCTTGACAAACCATCTAATAGGACCCATCAACTTGCCTAATTCCCACTCAGAACACACACACAATTAAGTGTTCTTCAGTATAAAGCCCCATGGCACCTTTTTTAAGAAAGTAGTTTTTTTTGTAATGCATCCTTTCCAAGTTCCTTCCCCTAGTCCATAACCCTTCAGAATATTCGGACCAGCATAAATGCTATTACACAAAGTTTAACAACCATAGATTGGAAGTTCCTTGAAGGCAGACAACATTTAAATATTTCCTTTGTTATGACATAACTCCCAAAACACCTATCAGAGCACCGGGCACTCTGGGAGCTCAATAGATACTTGTGAGTTTGAACAAAATTTAACAGGAACTGAGTGGAAAGATTATTTAAGGACACACAAGAGAGAAAACGTGTGTAGGTAGAGAGCTATACTGAAATTATGCATACGAACTCAAAAGGCAAAAATCAAGAGAAATTATGCCCAATGACTAAGATGATTATATCTAAATGCCATATATTTGAGATTTTTTTTTTCTTTCAGTTTTGTCCCACCAGAACATAAGCTTCATGAGGGCAGAAATTGTAGTTTTTTGCTCTTTGTTTTATCCCTAGTAGAGAGAACAGTGCCTGGTACATAGTAGGTGCTCAATATATATTTATTACATGTTTAGAAGCTGTCTTTTGTTGTTGCTGCTTTTGTTTTATTTTTGTTTGTATTCCTTTTTTTTTTTTTAAGATTTTATTTATTTGACAGAAAAAGACACAGCGAGAGAGGGGAACACAAGCAGGGGGAGTGGGAGAGGGAGAAGCAGGCTTCCCGCTGAGCAGGGAGCCCCATGCGGGGTTCGATCCCAGGACCCTGGGATCATGACCTGAGCCAAAGGCAGACGCTTAACGACTGAGCCACCCAGGCGCCCCAGTTTGTATTCCTTTTTATTCCCTTTTCTGATTCAGTGGATAAATGAATTTAAAAAAGTAATTTAAAGATAAAGGGTAATGCTTTCTTTTAGCTTACTTGATGATGTATGTATTCCCTTCATCATCAGAATAAAATTATTTGAAGTACATCTCACCCAAACTCCAAAGCTTCCTTCCTCATAAGAACTCTCTAGATACAAAAGACTGGAAGAAAAACCTAGCAAACAGCAAAGACGATGGGTTTTTTGTGAACAAATTTTGAGAGGGGAAAGTGAGAAAAAGTGATTAGTTTTTAATTTTTGTGTATTTTTCAGTGCTTTCAAATATCCTTTTCATTAATTCAATTTTTTTTTTTTTACACAGCTCAATTCAAAGTAGTTTAGTAAGTAGGATTACCATTATCCTAGACTCTCATACAAGGCAGGAACCTTATCTCATCCCATCTCCCATCCAATGCTTAAACACTTCTACAACATCACTAAGGGGTAAATCAGTGGAAACATATCCTCTGATGATAAACTCATATCCAAGGCAGCCTACTGTATAATTGAATAATTCTTGTCACCACAGAGTTCTTTCCTTTATGGCTGGAAAATAATTAACTTGTCTTTTTGCTGTTTTTGTTTTGTTTTGTTTTTGCCTGTATTTCTTTCCTTTTTTTTTTTTTAAGATTTTTATTTATTTATTTATTTGAGAGAGAGAGAGAAACAGCATGAGAGGGGAGAGGGTCAGAGGGAGAAGCAGGCTCCCCGCTGAGCCGGGAGCCCAATGTGGGACTCGATCCCAGGACTCCGGGACCATGACCTGAGCCGAAGGCAGTTGCTTAACCAACTGAGCCACCCAGGCGCCCAGCCTGTATTTCTTTTCTTTCCCTTTTCTCTTTTAAGGAGATAGCTCTATATCTGTGTGACTTTGGAAAAAGGAGATGGCAGAGTAAAACTTAGATATGTTTATGGCTTTGTTTTTCAAAAGCCTGACACTTTAAAGGAATTTAAGTTAAGGTCTTGAAGAACATGAAGGGAGAAAGATTTTTTCCCCTACTAAAAGAAGATTTCCCAGGATCTGGGGGGGAGAAGAGCAGAGGGAGACAAGTCTAGGTCTCCCAAAAGCAGAGACCTGGACCTTACTTCCCATTAAGATGACCTGTGAGACAACTAGATGCCAAGCAGAGGCAGCTGAGTGGTCTATCGGGAGATAATGCCAGAATCAGCTTCACCTCAGACTTCCTTGCCTCAAGATGACAAAAAAAAAAGACAGGTGAGTGTAGCTAAGCTGAAAGAGGCACATATGAACAATGACTGTCTCATCATTGGTCTTACAGGTAAGACTAATGACTGAAAAATGTGTAGCCTCCATCACTGATAGAAGGGCAATGCCCAAGACCCCACAACTGAATCACACTCTGTGATGGGGTCCTTAGTCAGACTGAAATTCTTTCTACCAGCTCAGTAAAGCAGAGGGAAAAGGGCAGAAATTATAACAGAAGATTATGAAAGCATACTTATTTTTGCATACTTGAGTTGTGAAATTAAGTTTTGTACCCTGATGGATTATCTTAAGCTTCTTCCTATGACATGGTTTTCTTCATTGAACGTAGAGTGAAGTTCAAACTTTGGTGACCAGAACCGATTATCACCACCAGCGTGTGATGTTATGAGTAGAGGTATCCTATAACCTCCCTTGTTCTGGTCATTATGTTTCCTTGAATGCAGCCAGAGGTAGTTTTTCTTTGGCAACCACCTCACAATGATGACCCAAACTACAGACAACTAAAACCCCAAAGCTTTTTCGTTCATGTTACCATTAAAGAAAAGATTCTCAGCTAGATTTGTACCAATATTTTGGGCTTAATATTAATTTCTAGTATATTCATTTGTTTTTCTCTTTCTCTTTTTTCTTTGGACCTCAAGTACAAATAGTTGTGATGTCTATACTCTTCAATTCTTGGCATTTTATCATTCTTAAACCCTATAATGCCACCCTTTTGTTTTAGTTTAGTTTATTAATATTCCTTTATCTCTGGATTCTCATTCCCATGCCTCTCGACAGGCACCTATTCCAACATGTATAATATAGATTCTCAGGTAGGTATACATCCTTGACAACTATATGAATTCATTTGTGTATGGGTATGTGTGAGGTGTTTTCATCTCCATATAGTTTCTACATATGGCATCATGTAACCTTACAAATTCAAATGTGTTATTTTAGACCCTCTGATTTGAGGGGTTACTGATTTGGTGTGAAGTATATTAGTTATCCCACCTTGCTTTATGTCATCTGAAAAGCTGCCAAACAGGCTTCATGGTGCGCCACTGGAGATCTTCCCAAAGGCTAGTATCAGCACATTCATTTTCACCCCTTGAGTGTCCCATTGGTTACAAACCCACCTAAACTTATTATCATCTATCCCATGTTAAATGTAATGCCACTGGCTTCTGGGCATTTGCAAGATCCTCAATTATGTCTATGTAGGGGAAATTAGAACACTCAAGAAAGGAACTTGTTTGTAGAAAACACTCTCAGGAGTTGAAAATGCAACTTCTTGGTTGTGTGTTTTTTCTTTAGGAGTGAGTCCGACCTGGGTTTCCAAAAGACTACTTTTTGTATCCCACACAAGCAGGGAAACCCTTTGATTTAATCATCTTAAACCTCTTTCCTGCTGGACGACACAGAATCCACAGAGTGTGTGTGCATGGAGCAACAAAAGGAACTTCCAAGAAGCTTATCTGCTAAAGTAACTTGATAATAGTAGAGATAATGCCAGTTTAATCGGTACTCTCTCTATTCCAGGACTCTGTGTCTTTGACCAATTCCTTTCTTTTGCTTTTCTTGCACTAAAATTGGCCACAAGACACTGTTGAACTCAAGGTTTTCCCGATTAATCTTCCTGCATCCCCATCCACAAATGCACATTCATATGCACACAAACACACACCAACAGGGTAACAGCAGCTGGATCTTCAAAATTCTCTGCAGCTAATTCTCTAGCGTTATCCTATTAATCACCCAGGTATTTATACAACCACCCAAAGGGGAAACTCCTAATCAACACTATGGGACAGAAGAGAGAAACCCTCAATAGCATTTTGGAACCCCCACAGCAGCCTGGAGCACTATGAGTCTGAGTATGGCTTACTAGGTCTTACTATCAGGGGGAAAACAGACTCTCTGTGCTGTCCCATGTCATCCGTATCCTGATTTTGATGAGGAAATGTTGCTTACAAAAGTAAAATCAACTCAATGGGAGATAGCGAATACAAAAATGTTTATATGGTAAATGCTGATATTTATCGATTTTAACTGAGGCAGAGATAGTCATGGTATCAGTCTACACTGGAAAAAATTAGAAACAACTACAAAGAGAATCTTCCTAAAAGTCCCTACAAATATCACGCAGAGATTTTCTGGGATACCTCATCTAATAATTCTCAAATGACTAAACATAATGAGACTTTGAGTCAGGAAATGTCCCACTTTCCCTTTTATTCTGCCCATCTTTATATGCAGGACTGGATCATTGGCCCCTAACCTGGCTTTGGCCCTTGGAACTTTACTGCAGGTCCACGATCTTGCCTATGGCTATGTCCCATTTGGGGCTCTGATCTTGCCTCAGGCCTCCTGGCTTCAAGCCTGAACTCTGCCCTGTTCTTGCCCTGCAGGTCTTTTGGCATTCCTGGGCTGACTCTGGAAAGAGTCCAGATTTTCCCTGTTCTGTGGAACACCACCTAGGCCATATTCTTTCTTTCCAACTGCTGAAGTCTTTTTTAGAATTCCATAAAACAGTGTCATTTTCTTCTCTTCCTATTTCATTTCTGGGGACTAAAAAATCATTCATGCATTTATTTACTCAATCAAGCAAATATTTAGTGAGCAAATTCAATGGCCCCAACACTGTTAGTCACATGGGCAGAATATGCCTTAACGGAACATACGGGTTTTTTCCAAATTAGCTTTTTATAGACTAAAAATTGAGTTTATGTTCCTTTAAAAATAATTTTAAATTGCACAGTTTAAAATAAAAAGTAAAAATGTTTTAACAACTGCTCTCCTCCATTTGCAAAAATCCTACTCTCCAGTAAAAGAAGTTAATGACATTAAGAAATGTACATACACCTTGGCTTTCTTTGCAACACATGGATAGAATTTGTTCTTGTGAAATTATTTACAAAAGCAAGTTCAGGAGTCAGGGAGTGACATATCTCACATGGGGACAAAGAATATAAATCACAGTGTTATTTCATTTTTAATTAAAACTACCTCTTTTCTCCCCACCTCACTCTAAACCTGATCGATAGAACCAAAACTACATTTCTCATTAGAAAGTGATGGGATCAGGAGAAGGTTGAATGAAAGAGGTTTGTTATGTTTCAATTTTTAGCCATGCTAAGATAGGTAAAAGAGGGTTGGTTCAAGTTGACTTCATGAATGCTTACACATTTTACTTTTCCTTCGGTGTTATAAGATCAAAGAAAAACGAACTAATGAAAGTCACAAAGACTTGTGTGGATTGTATGGGATTTATATATGTGACAGTGGTCACCCCGGTCCCCACCCATGGAATGGCACATGTCAGATCTATGTAACAGCATCTTTTATTTTAGAACAACACTGAATTTTGCTCAAGTAGCTTATTTAAAAGGAACAAGTTCACTTGTCAATACATGCCTGACTCAGACTTAAATTTGTCTTTGCCCTTACTCACTAACAAGCTTGAAATATGAATATTTCTTTTGTTCTTATTTTCCCATGACCCTTCACTGAACCCAGTGCAGTGTCCTTTATGAGCAGTGTGTGTTGGGCCTACATTTATTTATTCATTGAACAAATATCTACTGACCACTAACCATGTGTCAGGCACTGTCCAGGTGCTGGCAAGAACTCGGTGAAAAGACAAAAACAAAATGTCAGTTGTCATGAAGCTTGCAATTTACAGGGAAAATAGGAAAATAAATAAATAAATATACAGTATTTTGGGTTTATTGAATACAACGTAGTGGGGGAAAGCAGGTAAGAGTCATGGCAAGAGAGGGTGAGGATATGCAGTTGTAAATAAGGTGGTCACATCTGAGCTGAAAGAGACAGGAAGTGAGCCATACAAGTATCTGGAGGAAAGAGTGTTCCAAGCAAAGGGAACAACTGATGCAAATACTGTGGGGTGAGAACATGTTCGGCTTGTTCAAAGAAGAGCAGGGGGCCAGCATGGTCAGAAGGCAGGGGTCAAGAGCAGGTAGGGCAGGGCTTTGTAGATCCTTTGAGGTCAGGTCTATGGACTCACCTCTAAGGGAAATGAGATGCCTCTGGCAGCTTTTGAGCAGGAGTGACAAAATCAATTAAGTTTTAAAAGGATCAATCTGGTTGCAATGTTGAACACAGACTGGGCATTTAAGCTTATTTCTAATGTCCCTTCTAGCACCATGATTCTAAAACCCATACTTTGAAGTGCTATCATAAGCATCTAGCCAGTTCAACATGAAATGCACATGGAACAATTATATTTTGAGCAGCTTATGATATTAATATCACAACATTCTAAATGCAAGTCTAAGTATAAAGTATAAGAAAGTCTGAGACTGCCTAACTTCAACAGTGAGAGAGAGGAAATTAAACGCCAAAAAATTTAAGCAGAACAAGTAATTTTATATTTAAATCATAAAGCTTTATGATTTGGAAGAAAAGAAACCATTTGTAAATGAATACAGTGTGTTATAGCAGGACATACTTAGAAAAAAGAAATGGGGGCAAACTTGGCTCCAAAAATGCTAGTTGGGATGACTTGGGTCAGTTTCTTAGCTTCTCTGTGCCTCATTTCCCAAACTGAGGAAATAATATCCACAGCACAGCGCGTGAAGATTAAATGAGACGTGTGGGAAAGACTCAGCATGGACTACGTGCTCAATAAATGCCGGTCCCCTTCTTCCTTCCTCTTTTGACATGAATATTTGACAAGTGGTGGGACAAAAAGGCTAAAGAGAGTTTTTATTAAGTATACTTACCAAAAGCCAAATATTTTGATACACCATTGAATAAAACTAAGCACGTACAGCTAAAGAAAAAAAGATGAAATTTGCATCTGCTCCTAATGAAGGCCAAGTTGTATGACTAAAAATGGGAGGAAGATGGCATTCCCATGTAAATATCACTCTATCCCATGATAATGGATGACAATCTTTAAAATATGAAGGATTTAACAAAATCAAAATAAAAGAGTTTACTTAAATTTTTGAGGACTGGAAGTTTAGTCAATAATAAAGAATGAAAAAATCCTAGGATCCACAAATTTCAATTATTATAAACAGAATGTATTACAAGGTTATAAACCTTGAAGTCCTTTATTTTCATTGAGGTATAATTAATATACAGTGTCATATTAGTTTCATTTTTATTAAAGTACAATTAATATACAGTGTTATGTTAGTTTCAAGTCTACAATATAATGATTCGGCAATTCTATATATCACTCACTCTTTGAACTTCTTAAATAAAAGTAAAAGCAAGTAATCTCTTAAAATTATCTGAGAACAATATATCTATATTAATGACTTAATGGGATCATTAATATAGGTGGTTTACTTCTCCTTTTTTTATATGTTTGTTCTTAAAGTTTCTAATAAAATAACAAGGGTTCCCTATGTTGAGAGGTGACATCTGGAGAGAAATCAGTTTAGTTTCAACTGAATTGGCTTCTTTCAAACCTCATAACATCATTGTCAGATATCCCAATAAGTCATTATTTTTCAGAAGTTACACCCATGATACAGTGGCGCATTCCATCCTCTTGGTTCCGAAAAGGGGCCAGTACAGATGGGAGGGATAAACGAATACACTGAAGCCTGTGGTCAACACTAAATCAAAGTAATTTGACAAAGAAAAAAATGATAGGAAGAGAAAAAGCACCTCATGTGTTTTCTAGGCTTCAGAAGATTTGTAACATGATATATTCCTAAATTCTGCTGAAAACTTTTAGAAATAATGCAAAACACCATGTAAATATTAGAATTCTCTGGTGGAAAAGATACGAACAATGAATATGCTGCTGAATGAATATAAAATGCATAGTCCTTTGCAAATGAGAAGGCTGTCAAATGAGAAGAAAATTGTCACATATCAGAAAACATACTGGACTTAAAATATTAAATATGATGAGTGAATAAACAGTTTCTTGTTCCTTAGTTCTTCTCTTAGACAAGAACATTTTCTTCATAAGTACAGAGTAAATGCATCCTCCGGTTAACTCATTTTCACACTAGATGGGAAATGTGTGGGAGAACAAAAAAAAAAAAAAGAGGCCTTTTTTTTTATATGGGGGGGGGGGGGGATATGATTCATCCATGAAATGATGGAATATATTTGTTCTAATGATGCATCTGAGATTGCATTTCCAGTTGCTTGATTTTAGTTGGTGCTTTTGGCTCCTATCTAGAAAATAAATAGAATTCTCGAGTGGAAAGAACCATTTTTTTCTGACCTTAATCTTAAAGTCAAGAAACTTTCTAAACTATTAAGTGGGGTGAAGGGAAGGGGCATTGGAGGGGACAGTGCGGGGGGAAGGGTCAAAAATAAAATATACCGTGAACAGGGGAGTGGTGAGGACTAGGAAAGACTGTGTGGGATTGCAGGGTTTGAAACAGGAGTCCTAGCACAGGAACATTGAAACATGGTAATCCATATGTGGTCATGCAGGAAATCTGCTGGTACACATTTTCTAGGCCTGACTCATTTTTCATACTTGTACTTTTATATATTTTGTTGGCCCAGTGTGACCCATTGTAGGTTTTCTAATAGATCATGGTGTTATTAAACTCTCTAGTCTAGGATGTTCCTTAACTTCTGTCTTCCTTTTCTCTTGAGGAAACAGTGAACCAAATCACCTTTGCTGTAGTTACTGAGAGTTTACAACAGGATATGAATTTAAAGATATTTGAAATTTATCATATGATAAATAAAATAACTTCCCTAGTTATATCTCACTCCTGTTATTGAATTTTTGTCTGTATTATTAAAATGGCAACCAGTGTAAGTGTAGGAATGTTGGTTAAAAGTAGAAGAAATGTCTGCCCTGTACCATTGAGGATCAGCGCTCAAACAAGTATTCAAACACTGCACCTCTTACCCCCAAAAATCACTGATACAGATTTTGTAAAAATAAAATTCAATTTAAGTTTAACATTCATATTTTTTTTATTACAACCACATGGATTTCTAATAGTTCGGACTACACTGGCTAGTCTGGCACTTGGCAGTTATTCCAGGCGTCCCAATGACAAGAATAAGCATAAAGTAGGACCAGTTTTCTCATTTAAGTGAGGAATATTCAACAACTCTGAAATTCTTGCATAAAATGGAATGTCTCATTTTACCTAAATATATGGTATGTCTTCTCTTGGTCTCAGTGAAGTGTCATATACAGATTACATCTAAATGTGACCAATGCTGGAATAAAATGTGAAGTCCGGGTTATTTTAGTTTTCACTTTCCTCATGAAGTTTGGCTGCAATAAACTATGCTCACATAAAAAGTTCTTAATAACTTTGTTCTATATATTGGCTATATCAGATAATTTACTGAGAGAACTGAGTCGACTTCATGTTGTTCTAATTCACCATTGACATTAAACTGGGCAAATTGAAAAGTCTAATTTGATTCTTTTGTGGTTGATTTGGTCAAGGGAAAAACCTAGAAAGGAAGGAGCTATCACAATAAACAGGCGTTAAATCACTCTACTCTATATAGTGGACGAGTAACAAACAAACATCATTCAGGAACAAATTCTCACCTCAACCTTTGCAAATGTCAACCTCTCCGACACTCAGTTATCTCATCTGGAAATAGGGATACTAATGACCACTTCATTTGATTGCTGTGAGAATTTAACTGAGATGATATAGAACATTTAGCATACAGCCTGATAGCTGTAAGCATTTAACGAATGTTTCTTTTCTGTTTACCCTCTTTTGTACTAAAGAAACAAAGTCTAATTTTTTTCAAAGCCTGTATCATGTTAAATATCAACTTTTCCTTAATGATTAAATCCCTGTTGATCTTTTATACCATGATGTTTGTGTTTAATTGAATAGTGACTTAAGATGTCTACACACTACAATTAGAGATGACACTGTAACGTGGGTCCTCTCCTCTTTAGGAACGGTTTGTGTTCCAGAAGCCACTCTGTTAATCTGCTCTTAAGAATTCAAAGCACATATCCTAAGGAAACAATTCTTATGCAATCTATCATTTACCCGACCCATTATATAAATAACACTGAAGAATTTCACAAACTTTTAATAATATTCTGTGGGAAAATACATTCAAAATTACAAGTAGGCATTTTGGTAATATATGCCCACCCCAGGCAGCAAAAATAGTTTCTCAAAGCTGCAAGCTACCATGGGATCCTCAGTAGGCTGGGGTAGTTCATCTTTGATTGAGAAACGTCTTGGCGACACTGCCATTGTCTTTTTCAGTCACCATGAGTGTAGCTTTTCTACCTTTCCTCTCCTCCCTCCACTCCTTCCCTACACACACACGCACACACACACACACACACACACACACACCCTTACTTGATTCTGGTAAGAACTGACTCTCCATTACTCAGTAGTGTATTTCTTTTCCTCCTGGCCACTGAAGAACTTAATGCAAACTTATGCTCTTTCATTTACCCCCTGAATCCCTAAAGCAAACACATAATCTAGCAGGCTAGATATCTAATGGGGGTAGGAGCTCAGGACACATGTAGAAAAAGTCTCAGTAACTAATTGTTGAATAAATGCATGCAAAAAACCAAGAGTGAGATTTCTTTGAGTAAACTAACTTTAAAAACTGATATACAACTGGATATTGCCTCCCCCTCTCCCTGATCCATCTTGACAAGTGGGACAGGTTGGGGATTTCTGGAGTGCATAGTCAATATTACAGTGGGCAAACAGGTGTTCTGATGCTGACAGTTTTCACAGAGTTAGTGCAATATGGTGAAAAGAGACTTTAGTTGCAAGTCATCTGAGTTAAGATCATGTTCTGTCCCTTCCTGGTCCGGTGACTGGCTAAATCTTTTACTTTTCTAGGCCTCTCTGTCCTACCATTTGTGGAAGGAAAACTGGAATATTAAATGAGTAAATACATAAACGTATTTTTTAAGTTAAAAAATTAAAACTAGGCTCTGCAACTCAGATCATAAAAGAGTTTGAACAAGGGTAATTAAAAAAAAAAAAAAAAAAGATCGTCCCAATAGCATTATCTCCCGGATAAGGAACACTCAATGGATCCAAGACATGCGGCCAGCCTTCCAGATGTCTTGGGCAGTGTGCACATATTGCCATCAGAACACCTGTATGGCTGATGTTTGCCTTTCCTAACTGGTTGTTTAGGTATTCTGGTGACATGCACCCAATTAGCTGGTACTGATTCTCCACCGCTTCCCTTAGTTGACAGCCCAGCCTTCATAAAATAAATAATAAGAAAATGATTTTGTTGGCATTTCCATTCAAACCAAGTCACTGAAGGCATTCACTTAGCAGAGTACATGCCTTCTTGAAGAATAAGGCAGATGAACACGTGCTTTTTTAGCATAAAAAAACATTGATGAGGGTCAAGCAACATGTTGCTAGCTGAGTAGTGGCTTATTATGGCTCTTTGCTGAGAGAGTTCGTATCAAGTCACTTGGCTTATTTTTAAACTTATTTTTTTTTCCTCCCTAACAAGTGCCAGACATGTGAGGCCATAATGAGTTTAATTAAAGTCAATGGCAGCCAATAATTCAAACCTTATAAATGTAATTTGGGAGCAAACAAAACTCCAAAGTCAAAACGTGAAATATTCTACTTAAGCAGAAGTTTTAATCGTGTTCATAAAATAAAATTGCCAAGTATATTATGGGCTGATATGGTGCAAAGATCTGATTTCCAGAGTTGGATCTATCTCTAGCTAACTATGTTATTTTGGGCAAGTAAAAATTTTAATTAAGAGAACTTTTTTTAGCACCTAGCACCATGCTTGTACATAATTGGTACTTAATAAATATTTATTAAGCACAAAAGTGTTTAAAAATGTACAGTGCCAGGAGAAGCAAAGAATACGAACAATTCAAAATGAAAACAACAAACAGCTAGAGAGGAGAAAAGGCAAATAAAAGGGGGAAGAGGCTTACTTTATTAACTCTTAATCTTTAAAATTCTCCTATGAAGCTAGATTGTCACCTCTTCTTAGAAAGATTTAATGTGATTTATAATGAATTTAAATATTATGAAGAATGTATCACTTTGGTAGGATGTACTATTAAGTCTCTTACATAATTAAAATAAAATTTGGAAATGATTCATTTCCAAAACAAATAGATCATGTCTATAAAGGGACTCAAGACTCTTGATTGCTATTTGCAGGCTCTCTCTCAAATGTGCAGCATTTAAACTCATTGAGGTCACTCTTTTAACAAAATAGATGTCTTCCCACAAAATCAGTAGCTAAACGTTTATATTATTTATCTATCTTATTAACAGACAATTTTGATTGGATCCATTCTCATTCCCACCCAAGTCATTTGGCTTTTCTATTTCATTGGTTCAACCCTCCTGTGTGAGAGGAGTTTTAAGACACAAATGACAAATGAGGACAACAAATCACATTGGCCACACTACTCACACCATCTTTACTTGGACCACTATGGTTTGCATTCTTTCCAGGCTCTGAGAATGAATATTCATAATTACTTTCTTTCATAAGAGACCAAACATGTTGTCAAAACATGTAAGATGAGAAGATGGAGCAGACAATCAATTTTTAAACTGAGATATGTGAATGTTTAAATTCTGACAAACCAACCACCATTAAAAATGATAGTTTCCTTGGATGAAGAGATGAATGTTCACTTTGTTGAAGAGTACCAGAGTTCAGCCTAATCCACTTGAAAGATATGTGATTAAAAGACTGACTTTTGAGAGATTTAAAATTTGGCTCCAAGTCACAGAACTCAAAATACTTCTTTGATTATATATTGATGTTTTACGGTAAATTTATTATGTGTTGTTTATATACATGAATATTTTGAACACATTCTTCATATTCCATCATAAAAATATTTTACATAATTTTTGAATAATAAATGATGAACTATGATCCTCTTCATGCATAGTAAATGTTAAATGCTGCATTGTTTGCAGACATTAAGCCATAAGTGTTATTTGAGATGTTGCGAAATCCTGACCCCTTTAAAAGCCAAACAGCACTACGGCAGGCCTTCCCTAGCAACTGTATTCATAATGGCAATCTCCGACAGTCAGTCAAACTAAATAAACCATCAAGAATTCCAAGCCAGAAATGAGTTGTTGAGGGCTCCCGTTATCATGTCGGGACTGAGGTCATGGAGGAAACCGGAATGTTATTTTCACTAGTGCTGGCCTGCCAGTTAGTGCTGGAATTAGATTTTAGTGAAGGTGAACTTCACCATTGCTGATACTGGCAGAAATGCACTCAAAACCCTTGTAAGGGCATCAGAAAGGTTTGTGGATTACAGAGAGGTGAATCCACCCTCTCTCCTGTTACTCTGTTCCTTGTCTTGAGTGTCTCCTGTTGATCTAGAAAACCATTGCTGTACACAAGGGTTTATGATCCCCAATTTGTCTGCCAATGCTGGGAATCAACCCAAAATTTCCTGAGCATAGTGTCAGCACACTCAAGAGGCATCAGCCTTGGTTGCACACTGGTTAAGTGGGACAATTCCTAGCAAGATATTACTTACAGTGAGGCACTCAAAGATGATTTTTGCTTTTAGAATGTAGTCGTTTTATTTTAATGGGTAAGTTTGTTTACTGTTTAATCACATTTTAGATCAATAAAGCACAGTAGCAGGTGAAAAAAGCATGCAGTGAAGGTTCTGACAGTCTTCCCAAACACATGATCCCTGCTTCTCAGACTTTTCTGGAAGTGGCCTAGGACCTCAGGATAGATAATCAGAGAGTGTGAACTTCCACCATATACACAAAATTTGCAAAAAAAAAAAAAAAAAATGTATATATATATATATATATATATATGTAGTTCCTTTTTTTTCTAACTCAGTTATCCTGATTTTATGTCAGTGGTTTTAACAATGGAAACTAAAGAACAGATAAAAATCTACATTTATAGAATGTCATCTGTTACGACAGCAATGTGTAATCCTGGTTGTTTATTAGACTATATAACAAGCTAATGGTTTTTAGTCATGAAGGGAATATGTAGCTATAGGATGATAGGGCTCATCTACCCAATTTTTTCTTCTGCCAAGAGAAAGAATACAGGAATGATAAAGTCACTACCAAGTACTTACGAGTTTCGCATTTTGCTTCTACGTGATCATCTATGAAGCCGTGAGACAGATGCAGAGCCTGTATTTTCTTTGCATTTTAGACCAAACCCAAAGACACTATTATTTTTACAGAAATAAACCTTCACAAGAGGTGCTATGAATTCAGATTAATGACAATCTTTTCTTATAGCCGTATTCGGTTTAGTAGTGCTTTCATACAAATAGCCTCAGCGTATCATCAGGAATGCATTATTTATCACTGTTCCAGATATTGCAAATACAGTGGGTAAGGTGGAGAATCTTTATTGACATACTGATGCAACAGAAAGAATTAGTACAATTAAGTTGCATCTGGCACGGAGTAAGAATTTCTGAAAGAATTATAAACTGGGTTTGGTGAATAGGAGTGGACCTCTTCAGGTGGCCAAAATGTCAGGGCAAAGGCACAAGCTTTTGTTATACCTGCTGGGTTGGTAATAATAAGCCAACATAGACTTGAAGGCTTGACAAGTTACAATATTTTATATTCTTGTTTTAAGATAATATTTCAGAATTATTTATTACTTTCTACTGAGCTTGGTGGAAATGACCTTTGTCCTGGATTTTGAGCACTAACAGGCATTTTCATACAGTATAACATCAACATTTGAAATACACCCCAAACCAAATATTCTCAAGATTAGAAAAAGAGCAGTCTGTTGCATCATTTCCCCCCCAAAAAAATTATAGCCTGAGAAGCAAAAGTTCTTTTCTAACTGGTTTCTCAAGGTTATGGTTTAAAAAAAAAAAAAAGGAAAGCAAAGCAAAGCAAAAAGGAACCCGAAGAAATCAGGAGGCTTTCTGACAAATGTCATTCTCGCCCTCATGATCCACATGGTCAACAGGGCACATAGAGGTTGTGCTAATCACGTTAATGACAGGGGCAACGGGTTAGCAGAGTTGGTTTGGGGGGTTTTTTGTTTGTCTGTTTGTTTAATTCTGTGCCTAACGTTGAAGGCTGTGCACAAGGTTTCTGCATGAATCCTACCACCGGTCCCTCTTCACCTGTAAGTAATGGCCAGCTGGGCAGGTACACAAAGAATTCGGCCATAAAACACAAGAAGCGGGTCAGCTGTATTGTCTAATGTAGGGAACCGCCGAGTAAAACTGAACTAGAGGTGACAGAACTTCTCTGTTGCCATGGGCAGAGGCCCTGCCCTTTTGAAGATCCAAAATAAGAGGAGGAAAGAGAGATTCATTCCCTGTCTCTAACTGGCAGGTGGTCCAAGGGAAAATACAACCTTTTTCCAGATTTGGGCATAAGAGTAAGCTCACACACTGGTAACCAGGCCGTGGCCAAACCAGAGGAGTCACTCGTCTCTGGGGCAGAAGCAAATCACTGGGTGGAGAAAGGGACCGAAGAATTTTCCCCGAGCACTTATTGGAGGGGACAGAGTGGAGCCTCGTGGATAGATGTTCCCTCCCTGTAGGAAAACTCCAAATAAACATTACCCTTTGAACACATAGAAACTTACATGAACTCTCTGCATGTTCAAGAGTTAATTCTGCCTTTCTCACTTGTACAGTTTAGTCTAGAGTTCCATAAGAGGCAATGCCTCTAACTTAGTGTTTTCTAGAGCACACTCCATGAAAAAAAACATTAGTTTTTTGTGATGTAAGCATGAGGGAGAGGAGGGGTTCAGAAACCAACTAAGTATGGCTAGCACTGAGTGAGACAAAATATTGAGTTGTACCATTGTCTTTACTAAAGGACTACTCAGAGCTTTTAATATGTGAGTATGTATCATTATCATTTGAGAGGGGATATAGTATGTATTGTTCCCCAAATTATTTGATAACCTATTTTAGGAATATCTCACAGAAACAGTGTCCTTAAAAACATCCTTTGGAAAACACTACCAGTAGATATTCTCCCACTTCTCACTTCTAAAATACCGGAACCACTGGGTAAAAATAGATCAAAGGGAGAGATAGCAGGCCTGAGCATTAGAAACCAAGGTCATGTTCGGTCTGGAACTAGACGGGTTGAAGCTAGATGCCAAGGCTCTGAACAGGAGGCTCTAGATCTGAATTCAGTTCCAGGCTGAATAATTTTAAAAGCACAGATTATAAAGAAAATACAAATGATAATGCTTTTAGAGGGGTGCATTCTGTCCCAATTTGTTTGCTAATGGTTGCTGATACACTTAATTCGTTTATTTGGCCTGCTAGATCCCCAGAGGCATTTGAGTTTGTAACATCTCTCTTAGAAATTCTACAATCTGCTCCAGAGGAACGCTGAACTGCCTAAGCCATTCCTGACCCATCCCAGGCTCTGAAGTCTACAGGATCAGCCATGACTGCGGGCTCGCCGTATGGACCACACTTGCAGGGAAAGTGCCAGAGCCTATTTCACTAGACTCCTCATGTAACTCGAAAGTGCAATCAAAGCCAACTGTGTAATGGACAGGGGTGGGGTAAGGTGCTCCTGGACATTAGTGGCTTTACTATATCTAGTTTTGACTAGTTTAAGCCAGCGTTTTAATCTCCCTCCTCTGCACTGAAATCCTTTTTTTTTTTTTAAGATTTTATTTATTTATTTGAGAGAGAGTGAGATCGAGACAGAGCACGAAAGGGGAGAGGGTCAGAGGGAGAAGCAGGCTCCCCGCTGAACAGGGAGCCCGATATGGGCCTTGATCCCAGGACCCTGGGATCATGACCTGAGCAGAAGGCAGATGCTTAACTGACTGAGCCACCCAGAGGCCCTGCACTGAAATTCTAAACATGTATCTGCCACTCATTTGCACTTCTTAAGTAAAATCTGCCAAAAATGTGCATGGATGGTATCATTGCAGATTACGCTTCGTAAATTGTTTGGGTTTTATCATTTAATACTTCTGTCTGTCTAAATGAATAAAAGGTATGGATCAGAATCTAAATGTTTGTCAATATCTTGGGATCATTACATTGGACATTAATTATCGTATTGTACCATAATGAATACGTTCACAGACCGGACAAAGCAGATGGGGTTGTCTCTACACTGAGTGCTGCTAGGAAGTCACAAAATTTCGGTTCTCCCATTAGTTCTTTTTTTTCTCCACCTTTTCTTTTTCTGTTGTGGCGTTTTCAGTTGTCATTCTCATTGCTCTCAATATGCCTGACTGATCTGTGGTAGACTGAAAAATCAAATGGATATGATTGTGACAATGATATACTGCATAGGAGCTAATAGGATATGATTACACTGCTTATCTACAAGGAAATTACATGACAGAGTACACAGACTTTGAAACCTCACTTTGGGTTGGCCAGAGATATTTTTGTTCACTTCTTAGCTGTGGGCTGTGTTTTAAGGTGAGAAAATGTTTCTCTACCTGTTTCTGAACTCGTATAATATCCCAAATCCTTCAACTCAACTGTGAACTCCTTGACGATCAATAGATTATCTGATACTTAAAGACTATTTTACATGGTAGCACAAAAAAGTGCTCAATAAATTTCTGTTGACCAAGTGATCCTTTAATTCTCTCTTCCTTACCTATACTTAGCAACACCATTAGGTTTATTATTCCGACTTTCACTAAAATGACTTGAAGATTTATTTAACTTAGAAGAAGCATTGTAGGGGCGCCTGGGTGGCTCAGTTGGTTAAGCGACTGCCTTCGGCTCAGGTCATGATCCTGGAGTCCCTGGATCGAGTCCCGCATCGGGCTCCCTGCTTGGCGGGGAGTCTGCTTCTCCCTCTGACCCTCCCCCCTCTCATATGCTCTCTCTCATTCTGTCTCAAATAAATAATAAAAAAAAAAAAAAAAGAAGAAGAAGCATTGTAATATATATAGTGGGATGAATTGCATCCCCCCTAAAAGACATGTTAAAGTCCTAACCCTGGTACCTCAGAATGTGACCTTATTTGGAACTCGGGTTGTGGCAGACATGACTAGTTAAGTAAAGCTGAGGTCATACTGGAATATGGTGAGTCCTCAGTCCAATATGACTAGTGTTCTCCTGAAGAGAAAAAGAGACACACACAGGAAGTGGATGGCCACGTGACCACAGAAGCAGACACGGAGTGATGAATCTGCAAGGCAAGGAACAGGAGCAACACTTGTCAACACACGCCGGAAGCTAAAAGAGACAAGGAGGGCTTCTCTCTTCCAGGTTTCAGAGGGACCATGCCCTGCCAACACCTTGGTTTGGACTTCCAGCTTCCAGAACTGTGAGACAATACATTTCTACTGTTAGAAGCCACCCAGTTTGTGGCACTGGGTTATGATAACCCAAGGAAACTCATGCAGCGTCTTTTTATTTCAATTTCTTCTTGGGTTTGAAAAGAAGAAAGGGCAGCAAAGTGAGATTAGCTATCTCTGGTTGTTACCTGGCAATGAGCAGAGACGTAGGTGATGGTTCTGTCCAAGGCAGCGATCCACTCCGACTGTCGTCACTGCGGCCATGCCGTCTCTACCAGTAGAGACCCATTAAAGTCAAAAGTAAAAGCAACCTATTGCGCCATGAGTGGATTAGGAGGAATATACTAGTGGGGAGGGGTGTGGAAGGAGAAAGGAAGAAAATACCATAAGAAAGCTACCGCTACCACCATGAGTAACGATAGCTACACTCTCATGGGCGATGGTTACGTGCCTGCACGGCACTGAACACTTTAAGTGCTTTATCCAACCTAATTCATACATAAGTGCTGCGATATGGGTACCATTGCCCCATTTTACAGATGAGGACACCGAGGATCAAAGACGTTTTGTGCTTTGCCGCCATCACACAGCTCTAATAGAAGTTGTACCCAAACCCAAGTCTGTCTGACTCTAACCAGTGTGGCTCAGTGCTGGCAGCCCACTAACTGCAGGCTCTGGAAATGCATACTCCACTGCTTTTCTCAAAAGAGATAATCACCAAAAAGAGAGAGGATTTGTCACATTAGCAGAGATTTATTGAGCACTTGTGATAATCCAGGCACTGTGCTGTACGCTATAAAAAATTCAGGAAAATATTTTACTATTCTCTGGTATCAAAAATAACACGAATAGAACACCTTCCCTGATATATGTGTATCTACCGGATCGTCAGAGCATGGAATGATGGCATGTCTGTTCGATGTGTTCCTTGGCTCCTTCCATCTCAACTTTTTTTTTTCTTTTTTGGCTGGTAGGTTCTCTTTCCAAAACCCAATCTGCCCAAAAGTTCAACTGTAGGACACTTCACTGGCATATGGCAAATTTCTTTTACCTTTTTGTATGCAATTGTTTTACATTTTTCACTAGTAAAATTAGAATTTTCTAACTTTCGTGAACTGTCGACTATCTCACCTGTTCACCATCAGATGCTTGTGATATAAGTGTGGAAAGAACATTATCACAAGTTTATAAAAGAGGAAATTAATACTTAGAAAGGAACGGGTTCCTTTTAAAGGAGTACCTATCCACAGGAAGCTGAATTAGGGATTAAATAAATCAGAGCTCTTCCAAAGGACAATTTCTGCTATTCCTATCTTGCTTTCTAATGCCAACTCTTTTCCTTGAAATTTTTCTCTTGCTTCATTTTAGGGTATTTTTAAAGTCTGTGGGTCTAAGGAGAAATGCTGAGCAGTGTTGCTTAAAAAAAAAAAAAAGCAATCAAGTCAAAAGTCTCACACAAAAGGGACACATTTCAGAGAAGCTACACATAAATATATTATAGATTGAACTACAAGCACTCAATAGTATTTTTTGTCGTTGTTTAGGAAAACATTTTTTCTTAGAACTTGGTCGATACAAAAAGAGAAAGAGATTTTTTTTCTAGGTCTCTCTGTTTACATATGAGTTAGAGAAAATAGACAAAGTCTGACAAACATCTGGGAAATGGTGGTGTAGCAGGTTTTTACCCCTTCACATTATTGCCTGGAAATAACAACACTGTCTGTCTTCTAATGTGATTGGCTGCAACGGTTCCAGTAATTTAAAATACAAATAGTGCTGAGAAAACATGGTAAGGATTGGCGTGTTAGAGTTCTGGAAACACTGAACCTTATGAATGATGTAGCGGTAAAAGGAAAGAAATATTGCCAGAAAATATTGATAGTGGATTGGATCTAAATTCACAGAAGAGGGATTGCCTGGCAGAAATATGTGGTCCCCCACCCTTTTACACTGCAGTTTCTTAACTACTGATTTTCTTTAAGAAGGAGAAAATGCTTTTGGCTTTTAATGCATGCCATCCCTTTTCACTATGTCTTAGTTAATGTTGAGATTCACAGATGTGGAATCTCTGTAGTTCAGAGAACAGAACAAAGAATATCCAGAAAAAATATCTGATAGTTTAAAGGGAAGATAGCCTAAACAGCAGGTAACTCCCAGTTTTAAACTGTCCAAGTATTTTAATGACTGAATAGGCCTCTCTGGCATATAATTTCCCACAGCAGCAAAGCCAAATCCTGTAATAGTTTAACACTAGGTCCTACTTGACTCAGATGCTATTTGTCCACATGAAAGTATCACCAATGACACCTTTGTTGGCCAGTTTCAGCAGAACCACCAAGCTCTTAATGAGCATTTATTATTTATTTGACCTTCAGAGGTCTCAGGGTGCGTGCACAGTTATAAAGTCATATGCATAAAACCATCTCTGCAATAAATTAAAATTAAACTAACCATGGCAGCGGTATTCTAGGAGCATAACTTTATGTACTTGGGTAGGCCAGGTGGAAGCGATGAGTTCTGCTCCATGTCCTGAAGGTCAAGAGAATTGGATTCTGTCAAACAAGGAAAGCCAGAAAACTGCAGAGTCTAGCAAGAATCACCTTCCAGCCCGTGGCCTGTCAGGAGCAGAGTCTAAGCAAGGGGCACCATCTATGCTGTTTGGGAAGCATCGGATTCAAGTCTAAGCATATTAATGTGAGGCTGCAGGAGCTTTTCAGTGAAGTGCTTCCATCCCTGCCTGTTTACCTGCTCTATAAATACAGGACAACCTTCTCCAGGGATATGCATCTCTACTCCACATATAAGACATTTTCAGTGGAGCATATCAAAGATGATATTTTCATCATTTGAACATCCTGACAGTGAAGAGCATCAAATACACCTTCCCCCACTTAATAAGGGCTGCGTCTGTGAGAAGAGAAAATGCCTTCCAAGACAAAAGGAAAAGCACAGAAATTAATTGAACGTACTTCTTGTCATGTATGCACCACTAAGTATGCAATTTAATACTGAAACCTGGACCATATTACATATAGTTGGATGGTCAAGTGGTCAACGGCAAAATTAGTTTCTCTATTAAAAAAAACTCCAAGGGGCGCCTGGGTGGCTCAGTTGGTTAAGCGACTGCCTTCGGCTCAGGCCATGATCCTGGAGTCCCGGGATCGAGTCCCGCATCAGGCTCCCTGCTCAGCGGGAAGTCTGCTTCTCCCTCTGACCCTCCTCCCTCTCCTGCTCTCCGTCTCTCATTCTCTCTCTCTCAAATAAATAAATAAAATCTTAAAAAAAAAAAAAAAAAAACTCCAAAACTCCTCTTTTGATGCTCAGAGGGAATTCACGAGCCAACCCTCTCTACCTTACCTTGAGCTTACACTGTCTTCAGGTGAACGATAATGGGACCAACAGGCTACACTGGAAGTAGGTGACTTGCTGAAACACACAGAAATGCCCATTAGGGTGACAGGGAAAGCCATTAAAACTCACCATGTCCAACAGTTGATAGAAAAATAGCACACACTTCTGAAAACTGCTTTCCCAGTATTGTGATTTTATTGGCCATACTCGTGTTCGACCGGTCAGTTAGCTTAAGAAGAGACAAGGGAAACTTCCCTACTTAAGGTATTATTTTAAGCTGATGCCACAGATGTACAGGGCTATGCATTTGGGCTTCCTACCCTGTACAGCAACTGTGCCAACATGTTTAGATACTACAAGGCTTTTGTGTTTTGTTTTGGTCTGTTTTAATGCAAGCATAGCATCACTATGTAAAATGTATGCCCCACTACTGTTCGTGTTTCCTCTGCAGTCGGATAGAGTAGGTCAATTAAACAGACCTGAATGTCTAAGATGAGTGGAAATATGGAGCCTAATTATCCTGTACAGTTACTTCCCTTTTTTCCCCTCCTCCAATGCCATCTAAACACCACACTTGCTTTTTAAATTTCCTTCCACTGATCAATTCATAATCATCTAGTTCTCAAAAGCAAATGCAGAACTACCCAAAGCAGTCTGTGAAGGCAGAGCCCAGGAGTGAGACTGTATGCTGATTTGTTATATTTAGGATGAAAAACTAAACATGTCATTATTCACAGTCACACAATGTGATGCAATACGATGCATTAAGTTCTGGAATAACCCTTCATCACATCTTGCTTCTGTGAATTAGCAAATTAATATAGAAGTTAAGAGCAGTTAGAACACTACGTAAAAAGATATGTGCCTTAATTTTTAAAAGCCAGCAAATCCGAAGTCATAATGATAATTATAGAAAGCAGTTACTCATCTTGAGAGTGCCAAAGGCCCACATTAATCCCTGTGGTCTAGCTATCCCACTACTCACCGGTTTCAGGAAGGCCCCCTGAAGCCCCTTCCCCCCCACACCACCTTGCTGCAACTTTACTCATACTCCACACCGAGATGCAAGCAGGACCTGCACTCTTTCTGACCCCCGCACAGAATCTACTATCTCTATCTTCACTTTGGAACTTGATTATATTATTCTCGGCATTTCAGGAAATCCCAACTCTCCATGTTTTTCTTTCATCACAGGCGTGTAAGGCAAAGGCACCCCGCACGGAATGCTCCTTGGTTGAGAGCACGTGATACCAGATCAAACGACACTGATTTCAAACTCTGGCTCTGCCACTGACAGCAGCGTGACCCATAAGATGGGGACAGTGACAGTGCTGACCTTGCTGGGTCATTAAATGAGACATTGCATGCAAACGACTTGGTCCCGGGCTAGTGCCCAGTTAGGATTAGAACAATTGCAGTGGTGGGCATAATCTGAGTCACTGAAGGTACCATTGTGACAATTATTGGAGGTGGGGGCCTGCATCTGCTACTAATTTGTCTGGCATAGTTATTCAACCTTTTTGAGCCTCAGGTTCTTCATCTACGACACAGTAGGACTAGACGGTCCTACTTTATAAAATCCCCAATCCTGTCTTTGATTATATGTAAGTTCATTAAAGGCAAGACTTGTCTCTTATTCTTTTGCAATAACTCTAGCACCTCTCATGTATTCAGTAGATTATATAAATGAATCGAAAATAGTAGATCTTGGGATGCCAGGGTGGCTTAGTCGGATAAGTGTCTGCCTTGGGCTCAGGTCGTGATCCCAGGGTTCTGGGATGGAGCCCTGTGTCAGGCTCCCTGCCCCTCAGTAGAGAGCCTGCTTCTCCCTCTCCCTCTGTGTGCTCACTCTCTCTCTCAAATAAATAAATAAATCTTTTAAAAATAGTAGATCTTTACATATACATATGTAAATACACATATCTACATGTGTGTTAGCATGTGCAGGAAACCTTCATCTGTGGAGCTTGAAAGAACTGTACATATGCAGAATTTTCCCCAAGTTGTGGCAAATTAGGAGCTATTTTGGTCAGAAGACAACCTAGAAGATCAACACTTAGAAATCTCGCTTAGACAAATGAACATGGTTTGAAGTACATTACAATGCCCTGGAGCTTCCTGCCTTTAGGAATGAATAAAAAAACTGCCCTACATTCCCTGACTGGGGCTTCAGGACCAACTTTCCCAGTGGCAAGAGCCCAGAAGCTAGCCCGGTCCGGATCTCAGGGCTCAGAAGACTCTGGTGCTATCCAAGCCTGATGGGTCTTGCTCACATTGGTCCCTTCAGCTGTCTAATGGTTTTGATACTTAGGAAGGCAATAGATTTTGGAATGATTCCTAGTGATTCTGGAGGCCACCAAGAAAGTAGCCTCTTGGAGTTATTCTTTTTTATTTTTATTTATTTTTATTTTTTTATTTTTTTAAGATTTTATTTATTTATTTGACAGAGACAGAGATAGCGAGAGTGGGAACACAAGCAGCGGGAGTGGGAGAGGGAGAAGCAGGCTTCCCCCCGAGTAGGGAGCCCAATGTGGGACTCGATCCCAGGACCCTGGGATCATGACCTGAGCCGAAGGCAGACGCCCAACGACTGAGCCACCCAGGCGCCCTCTCTTGGAGTTATTCTTGTAAGTTATATATATTTTTTCATTTTATTTTAATTAATATCTTTGTATTAATCTCAGTGTTTCTCTTCTTGCTAAAACCATTTTTAAAGCAGTATGAAGATGTCTGAAAAGAGCATACACAGTCATTTGTTATCACACTCTTTGTGTTGTTCATGCCAAGAGCATTTGCCTGAAAACAAGCTCTGGCAGCTTATGAGTGGGCTACTCCGGCTGTTTCTACCTCAGCTTATGTCATCGTTCTCTGTGACATCACCGCCCTCCCTACAGGGACGGGAGGAGCTGTGAGGTTGATGAACTCTGAAGCGATAAAGATTATGTTCTCATATTTAGCAATAGAAAAGGAAGACAAGTGCGATGGCGGCTCCAGAAAGGATAGACATTTACTAATTTGAAATTTAACCAAAGCAAATTTAGCATTTTGCCCATTTTGTCCTATTTGTTACATACACATCGTCCTGTGCTGTTTCTTCGTCTTCTACTTCTAGATGGAACAGCTTCACATCTTTAGAGAAAGTGATGTTTTGTCTTTGCTTACTTTATGTGACAAAAAGTCTTTTAAAAAAAAAGTGAGTCCAAGATTTTTATACATGTGGCTGATTATATGCCAATGATGAAATATGTTACTAGATGTGGAAAACCGACAAGCAACCAGACCAGGGTATTTGGTAAACTAAATCAGACATTAAGTATCGTGGTTTCAATGGTGCATAAGAATATTTGCCTGGAAGAACTGCCAAAACATATGAAAAACCTAGATATGCAAAAATTAAAATGATTATATGTGAAAGCAGAGTTTCTATATCGTGAATAAACTAAATTAAAGTTTTGGCATCATAATTCAGAAGGCAGTACTACCAATTGGACGACAAGTGACAAAAATTCAGATTTTTTAGTTATTCATATTCTCTAGATAGATGCTTATAATGGGTTCCAATTACTTCCAATAGTTTAATTAAGTGCCATATTGAAACATTTTGTTTTCATTCATTTCAACATTCATTCCAAAAGCTTTATCTAGCATCATTCACTCCACATTCATTCCAAGAGCATTTTTCTAGCATCTACAGAGAATATAAATGAATTGAAAGTTATTTCTCTTGAGAAACTTGAATGCAAGTTAAGACCCGAGGAAAGCCAGCTCATAAATATGCGAATGACAACTAGTAATCATCAGTAAGCACATGATTGTCCTTATTAACCATAACCAATATTTATGTATTGATTACAATATGCCAGGCACCATGCTAGGAACAACACAGTAATATGTTACGTTGTTTTATCCTCATAACTCTATAAAGTGTTACTAAGAGTTTTCCCAGTTTATAGGGACTGAGATGTTGAGTATCTTGTCCAAGGTTAATTGAAGTGCTCGGATTCAAACCCAGGTCATCTGACTCAAACACTCTTACTCTTGGACAGTCTGTAGGGAGAATAGCTTAGCATTGGGAAAAGCCTGAGATTTAGGGTCAGAACATGCCAGATCTACTCTGTTCCACTCACCAGGCTGGGATCTTAGACAAATCACTTAACTCCCTTGAGTCTCAAGTTCTTTTTTAAATAAAATAATGTAGATGAAAAGGCTTTGTAGGTCCTACAGTACTCTGCAAACATCAGCTGCTAATATTTTCATTCCAACCTGCAAATACGTAGTGAAGGAATACTTTGTACTCTATTACACTAATAAAAAAAAAAGATGCTTCATTTTGGAAATCACAAGAAATTACCAGCTAGGGGTTGATGGAGAATGTCAGAGTTCATTTACTGCCTGGAAGGGTACAGCCAGCCGAGCCTTATCTTCTATATGGAAATATACTACTCAGTATTTACAATGAAATTGTAGTACTAAGTCTACATACATTTATGCTATTCTAATCACTCACACTGACCCACCAATAGAGAGACATTAAAATAACAAGAATTTTGTTATTACAGCAGTTAGAAAGATATTGATAATGGTTATGTCAATATGTAGGTAATATCAAAATAGCTAAATGAGACGGCAGGAGGCTTAAGAGAAAGAAACAAATGCTTTCCCTTATCCAGATTTGCAGAGTTTTCTAGCATTTCATAAGTAGTCTGACACATAAAAAGCTCATTGCTCAGACTGTATGAATGATTTGGGCATATTTAAATTTTTTATTATTTTTGTTATTGTTGTTATGCTTTCCTGAGGGAACTCTTAGTGGTAAAAACACAATTAATGTGTCAAACCAGACAGTAAATTGATGCGTGATGTCAGTTTCATTGAAACCATCCTCTACTTGTATAGTTTTAATCTCATCTATTTTTATTCCTGTCATAATAATACTTCTAAAATATTAATCAGTGCTGTTTTACTTTAGGCATATTTAAATTTTTCCTAAACTCAAGAAGTTAACATTAATTCAATAATTAATATCATTTTTATTCTCCAATCTAATTAGTTCCCTAAAAGGAGAGCTGTATTATTTCAACATGAAATTCAACCTATTACCCCAGTGAATGTATTTTTCTAAAAATATTGTTGAAAAAATTTTAAAGAAAGATAATGAATTTAAGAAATAATTTCATTTGAACATAATCACCATTTGGATTCCCTGGTCTCAGATTAGCCATTGGTAGTTTATCAGTTGAAAACGTACTCATATTAAATAGAGGTGAACTTAAAATATGGATTTTTTTTCCTATTCTGTCTGCTCAGATATGAGCACTTCATAAAGCTGAAAAAAAGAACACCACAGATTTAAACTGGTATGTCAAATAAAAATGAGAAAAACCTTAGAAAAGAAAACAGTGAACAACATAGAATCTTGATGTTTTATTTTTTCTTAACTATGTGCCCGTGTCTCAGTGTCATGGGTCACATATTGAACTTCACATTCAGATGAGTTTCACTAATAGGAAGAAATCACTTTTTCATATTATGTCCCACTCACAGAGATTTGTGGGGGAGGTCCTTCGTTGCATCTCATCCCCCTCACTCAACCAGCACAAGACTGGCCCATTGGCAGAAGAAAAGAGGAAGGATCCAGTCTACAGTAATCACCAAAACATTTTCTGGAAAACAGCTGGCTGGGAACCTAGTGTCAAATTCTCTCAACTCAGACTGTGGAGCGTGGTAGAGGTCGTAGTTTTATGCTTTCTATTATTTAAGATCTATGATCCAAGTTGTGCAATGATATCGTTCTCATCTATGTTAATATGCTATGTTAATACATCAAACACAAAAACTGTAAAATTACTCTCAGATTGCTTCTTTTTTGATTTCTCGTGTGTTGTTTTTTAAACTTGATTTGAGTACAAGTCAAATGGAACAATGTCAGGAATCTGGGCACCGAAGGCCAAAACCAGTATGAAGCAAAGGGCTGAGCAAATACATGGTCAATGGGCACTGACCTGCATAGGAGGCTGTTCTGAATAATTTACACCCAGAATTTCACGTTGAGACCCAAGTGGACCAGATCAGCTGTCTAGAATGCCTACGTATCACCAGACAATTTTTCTTTTCTTGGGCAGCATACATGTGGCTTACACATAGCCCTGCTGCTAGTCTGCCCCGTGGAGATTTCCTAAAGGTCTAGCCCTTTCCAATCTAAGAAAAACTGGTTTTGCGCAAATAGAGTTCATTATTAGCCTCTCATCAGCAACTGAGTGGCAAGAATCTCTGATGTCCCAACTTAATCTTGACATCCTCTTCCTCGGAATTGCCATCAGCAGTAAGAAAGTTAGCCAGGCTACTGGCAGATCAAAGATGAAAAGCCCTCGGGACTACCATCTGAAAGCTACCGTAAAATTCACAGAGCACTTCCTTAAGCAGTGTCACCTTCCATGTGCATGATGACTCTGTGAGGTACAAATACAAATACTTAATGCTCTACAGTTGGTTATCTGAATTCATATCTTCTAAATGATAAAACCTAGGTTTACAGAGGTTAAGTAAATCGTCTGTGGTCAACAAAGCCCATGATGTTTCTCCTGTGTTTTGCCACCTGAGACATGGCCCTAGGTGTTTCTTAGAACAGATTTCCAGTAATTAAATACGACATCCTGATGGTGTTAGAAAGACCGGGGGGGGGGGGGGGGGGGGGGCACAGGACCCGTACCTGCCCTTCTCGTAAAATTCCCACGTTCAGCATATTGGAGCACTGTCTATTCTCTGACAAGCCCCTGAGTGTGCTAACATTCTCTCTGAGTGTGTTTCAGGCTCAAAAGCTGCATTTAAAATGTCATAGATTTCTGGACACTAATACTCAAAAATGATACACAGCCGAGGCTTCTGGCATTCTTGATGCCCATCTGTTAGCATGGCATGGTGCCCATTCACAAGGTAATAAGACAATTTCAGGAGGACACAGATGCCAAGCATATCAAGGCTTAGAGTGATAACCTGCAAAACGAAGCAAGCAGCTTTTCTTTTTCTACAATGAGCGGATCCCCCTGAGTCAGAAGCACCAAATCACACCCCCACATCTATTCCATTAGGGGAGATCACATTAGTTGCCACAGAGTAGAACACACAGAGGGGACTGCTGTTACTAGTTCAAAACCTTGACTCATTTCTGTTCGTAGGTTACAAAGAAGAATTAAGGTTCAGTCCTATAGAATAAAAGCCTGGCACCCTCACCTTAGCTCAAAAACAGGCATCTGCCATGGAGAGAATGGAGCTTTGGATGGAAACTTCCAAATGTATTTTCCAGTATCAGGAAGCTTCGCACCTCTGTTTACTTGTGACCAGTCAAATCTTGGATAGCATGTGGCTTAGCTCGGTGAGAATGTTCAGGAGTTGGGACAGGATTGTATTTTCTGTACATGTAGATATGGTGCCTCTATCGACTCCTCTGCCTGCGAATACAGTGACAAGGAAGATACGGTAAACACCGGTTCCCTTCTGAATTCTAGCAAGCATCCTTTGACTAGAGCTGTTTATGTGGAATCTCATTGAAGGCACATGTTTTAGTCATTGTTCCTTCTCCATATGCTTTTCATATATATATTTGAGGTGAAGAGTTGTTTAAAGAGCAAGAGGAGTAAGTGAGGGGGAAAAAGCAAAAGAGCAGAAGAAACTAGGAGGAAAGGAAAAGAGAGACAAAATTTTGACAATATGTATCTGTTACTAGCTACTCTACAATGTTAATTCTTATAGTCAATTCCTTAGTAATAATTCTAAAGAAAAAAATCAGATGATACAGAGAAATGTCAATTTGCTTAAATTTCCTGTAGTTCCTGAAAACTACATAGCTCTTTTTCTCTCCTTTCTCTGTTTATACACATAAAATACATATTCTGGAAAACTCTATGGATACATGCACACACATATACACGAAAATATGAATATGTACATTCATAGATACATACGCATGCAGATATATGTTTTTTAACTACTTAGACATAGGTAAATGTACACACACACATACACACACACACACACACCCCTCATTAGACATCAGATCCCACATTGCAGTAGAGTCATCCTTCATGGTAGTTAGACAGCTGTTATATATAAGATAGTTTCTCTTGGGTGCCTGGGGGGCTCAGCCGGTTAAGCATCTACCTTTGGCTTAGATAATGATCCCAGGTCTTGGGATCGAACCCCTCCTCAGGCTCCCTGCTCAGCGGGAAGCCTGCTTCTCCCCCTCCTCCCCGCTCATGCTCCCTGTCACTATCTCTGTCTATCTGTCTCAAATAAATAAATAAAATCTTTTTGAAAAAAAAAAAAGAAGAATGCAATGACCCTCATGGTAAACTGAATTTAACTACATTTCTGAACAATTTATTTATTGGTTTAGTACTATTCAGCAGATATTTCTTGAATACCTATAGTATTCAAAAATAATTTCCTATCCTCAAAGAATAATAGCTATAATTATACCAATACAAACTTGCTTTTATTTCAAATAATTTTATTTTTACTCATTTATTCAAGAGATTTTAATGAGTCCCTGCTGTGTATTAGGAATTGTTTTGGGCTCTGATGACATTATAAAAAGAACTTCAGTTCTTAAAGTGTTTAAAGTGTGAGGTAAAAATATGCGTGTGTAGGAATGAACAGGATTACCTCTGAGAACACTGAAGTTTATCACATAGGTGACCTCCACCAGCCATGGAATCCATGTCTAGCTGAGTATGAAGGCAGATAAAGGGATGTGGGTATCAAATGATGAGAAAATGTAGTTTTAAAGCCAGTTATGAAATGCTCTGATAAAGACATAATGTTGGGACCAAAATATCTCTTCATAGTGGTCCCATGCATTTTATAGCTCTGTGCCATAATGTTGGTATTTATCAAATGAAGGACAAAAAGATCTTGAGAGGAGATTAAGTGAAGAACCACTAAGACAAGAAAGAACCCCATAAAGGAGCAAAGCCTTAGCTGTACCTAAGGATTGTTGAGTTTAAGAATGTCACAGATCCTTCTCTACTTAAAGTGGGACAAGAGGTATCATTAAGTTTCAGGAAGGAGGGACCATACTTGTGTTATCTGCTAACAGATAATAGATATTATCTCTCTCTCTTTCATCTACATATCTATGTACCAATGTATATGGAAAAGAGGAAAAGAAAAGAGGGAGCGGTGGGAGGAAAGAAGGAAGGGAGGGAGGGAGGGCGGAAGGAAGGAAGAGGGATAGACTAACCAAGTATAAATCAATCAATTCAAGCTCCTTGGAATTTTATAAGTGTGATTCTCACTTAAGAGTGGGAGTCATCTAGACCTATGATACCGGAGGAAGTCCTCGAATTTAAATGTGTTAAAGAATCATCACAAGGGCACGTTATAAGTAAATTCCATGGTTCTCCTCTAAAAGATTCTGATTCAGTTGGTCTGGAATAGGGCCCAATAACCTCTCCTAGATAGATCTAACATAGGGGGTTGAGACCACACTTTGAGAAATGTTGCCTTAAGGAATGCTAAATACCCCTTCCAGCTTTGTGATTTATCTATAGGTAGGGATTTAGTTCTAGAGTTCCACATTTGTTTTGGTGGAGAAGGAGAAGTGCCCACTTTTCTAAAGCACATTAAAGTTATCAGAGATCTTGGAAACATGCTTTGAATTTGTAAATGTATATTATAATACATTATATATACATATATAATTCTGCTTCAATTTTAACCTCAGACCTGAATAAATTCCACATTGCATATCTTTATTTTTTGAAAATGATGACTTTGATTTAAGAGAAAAAGCCAGTTAGAGGGAGGGAAAAAAAAAGATAAGAGAAAACAAAGAAATAGAAGGAGTTGAAGTCCCTTTTGATGTGTATCATTTTTACTTTAGCCAAAGAAAAGAGTGAAAACTGGACTATTGAAAAATTCAGATAGTTTGAATCATGAACATTTCTCAAACAAATGAAGGAAAGTGAACATAAAAAATAGAAACACATCTGGTCTGACTTATTGTCCCCTTGTCCCCATCAATGGAATAAGAGATTGACATTTGAAAAAAAGATGTAGTCAAGCTCTACCAGCTTAACCGAACAATAAACAAGGAGAACTCCGCAGCTCAGTGTTTCGGCTCTGCTTTACAGCATGAGTAACTTCAAATCTAATTAGGATGGGAAATTTTGCCCGAACAAGTCTGAGGAGTATTGAGCCATTTCCTAGCAGTCATGACACTGATTCTGGGTATATACATACTAGAGGGAACTTCAGCAAGGCACAAGGGCATGAAACACCCCTGAAAGTGCGAGGGACAAGAGGATGTAATAAAAAGTCCAAGGACTTTGGAATAAGTCCAAGGACTGGGAATAAGTTCTATATAGTTCGGCCATTCGCTGGATTTCTGCCCTTGGTGCAAATTACTTACTCTCTTTGAGACTCTGTTTTCTTACCTGAAAATAGAGATGAGAATAACTTGTTCCCCAAAATTATGTGAACTAAGTTAGGTAAAAAGCCTAGCTCAGTGGATGACCCATAACAAATTCATATTTGCTCACCCACAGAGATTACGTTTAGAATGCTGGAGACTCGAACACCCAAATAACAAGGGGAGAAAACATAATGGGGATGTTTGTTATTGCTTTGCAACTAAAATATCATCCAAAAACTGGTTTTAAATGCTATGCTGGCAAACTGTGTGGGAACAATTAATAATTGACTATTTTCTGAGAGGATTGAGATGGTTTCTGTCTCACGATTTCTTCCACTCTAGCATGTGCACATGCTGCGTTAATAGGATCCTATTTTGAGACATCACCTGATGTTTCTTCCCCTGGCCGTCCTCCGCAGTTGTATCCAGTACCCTAGTGTGCCAATCGTCATCTTCCGGGGGAGGGGTAAGGAAGTTAAGGAAGAGTTGAGGAAGAAAAGAGTCAGCTTTGAATTCCAATCACAGAGATGAATAATCTTGAAGAGCAAGCAGGAAAAGACAAAGGATCTTGAGAGAGTACTTTTCTGAAAATTACAAATAAAAAGCTTGAAGGGTATAGAAGAAGAAAGTTTATGCCAAAATCACTGAGTTGAAAAGGATACCAGATAAAGTAAAAGATTATTTTTGCAGTACAGAGAAAGATGAAAACCTCTGTCTCTGGATTGAAAGAAGGAGAAGAGATGGAACAGGACAGTGGGTGGAAGGGAAGGGCTTTGGGCATAACGGGAGTGCAGAAGGAGAGGGCTGAGCTGTTCTACAGGCTTCTGCCCCCTTCCCATCCTCTGTTCTCACAAATGCCTAATCATGGTGCTAATCATGGCGGCTCTGTGCAATAGGATCAACAAGTGAGTAAGATACCAACAGGATAGGTTTGAGGACAGACTCTCAGAGGGCAAGACACCAAACATGGTGTGGGAAAATACCGGAAAGATTATGGAGCCTCAAGAGAGATGCAGATGGGCTGAGAGAATTTCAGAGGACAAGAGAAGATGTGTACTAACAGGACACCTGACCAGATGTAACTTGGATCATATAAGCGGAGGACCACACGGTATGATCATAGTCATAGACGCCTACTGCAGATACAGCCGAGAAAAAGGATGAAGCACCAAGGCTGAGTAGAATGAATTAAACCTCAGTGAAGACAGGGTGTTCCTGTGCGCCACGGCCCCCATGCCAGGAACAGGCCCTAGAATGCCCCCCACAGGAAGGGAAAGATCAACGAAAGAAGATTCCTGAATTAACTGAGCACGTCTCCAAAAGAGAATAGGAGAAATTGAAAAGACTGAGCTTACTTTGAACAAGCATCGTGACTAATTTCCGCACAGAAATCATAGAAAAGTTCCATTGGCTTTTCATAGTTTGTGCCTACACTTTGTTGTTCTGCAATACTACATCTACTAGGACACGCAGCCAACACCGGTCTCGTGGGATATTATTACCATAAAAGTAGATTTAATGCATGTTTAATTCTAGAAGTAGATAACATTCAAGAATATCGCAGGAAAAAGTGGAAAGGGGAAGAAGGAGAAAAGTTGCCATGTTGTGGCAACAGAGACACACATAGCCTGCATTGCAGTGTCTGACGTGAAGCATGATGCTCAGTTGTTTAGCTTTAAAATATATATTTATAATAATTAAAAGAAGAGTTTTTATTTTTGAAAACTACGTTTAGGTGGGGTATTTCTTAGAGTTGAAGTTATGCCTCTACACATTTTCAATGATTCAATATTTATACTATGCCTTCCCCTCCCTCCCCAGTCTCCTCCCTCCCCTCCCTTCTCCCCACCTTCCTTCTGGATGGTAAACATTGATAATGATCCTGTAGAAAATTATTTCAAGTAAAAGCTGTCGTTATTTGTCTCACTGTTTGTCAGTAAGTCTGAGTTCACTATCTGTACTTTGTCATCACAGGCAAAAGTTAAGTCTTTCTTTAAAATCCCCCGATTCCAAAAAATTAAAAAAAAATAAAAATAAAGAAATAGGGGCACCTGGGTGGCTCAGTTGTGAAGCATCTGCCTTCGACTCAGGTCATGATCCCAGGGTCCTGGGATGGAGCCCCGCATCGGGCTCCCTTCTCGGCGGGAGGCCTGCTTCTCTCTCTCCCACTCCCCCTGCTTGTGTTCCCTCTCTCTCTGTGTCTCTCTCTGTCAAATAAATAAATAAAATCTTTAAAAAAAAACTCTTAAAAAATAAATAAAATAAAGAAATAAAATCCCCAGATTCCATAACAGAACTTGTAATGGCCCAATGTTTTGCTTCTTTTCTGATGCAACAGTGTCTATCCCAAATCATTTCTGTTGTGTTTTTTAATTCTCTCTTATCCCCAGGTGCTAAGAATAACAAGTTGGACTATCAGGGAGTACCTTAATTTTACCTCTTGCGCTGTTTCTCATCTCAGTGGACTTAGCTCCATTCACTGAATCATTCAACAAATATTTATTGAGGATCTATCATTGTGCCAGACCAAAAGCTTTATTACTTTAAATTTTTAAAGAAAGTTGATATTTCACTAATTTTTCTAGTATATTTAGCCAATAAGCATCTCTATTATCTGTTTAAGTTGGAAAGCATTTAAAGATCTTAATTAATGCTCAGAATAATAGTTTCCACATCCCAGGCTCCTGATCACTCTTGAAATGGTGACCTCATACCTGTGCTATGAGCCTTTGAAACTTAGGAAAAGTAGGTTCTAAAAATAAGGATATAAATTAGACCATAAGAAACTGACTCATAGCCATATAGCTGGGCTACAGGGTATGGCAAGTAAAATAGACTCTGTTGTTCATGTACCGGTTGTAATGTGCAAACATTTCAGTTGTGCCATGCAACAACGCCAGGGGGCACCATTCAAAGCAAGTGTGGTAAAAATGGGATTTCTGGCATCATACAGAATGGCGGTCCTACAAACCATTTCATAAACTCTGCCACCACCAACCACCTCTGCTCCTTCTTTCTTGATGAGAGAACTTCAAATTCACTTGTGTGCTTATCGATAGGTGACCCTTTCTCAGCACAGGGACTGACTTATGATTGATCTCAGCCAGTCCCAGGTGTTTCACCCCCCTGCTATTCATGGTTTAAACACAAAAATGGGACCCAATAATGGGTAAGAGTAGATCCCCTAAGGGCTTCTGGGAAAGCGTTTTCCCTAGACATGAAGGGACATGGAGAACACTCCTCTTCCACTGCCTGTAGCCTCATCTCTAGTGATGTCTGAAGCTGTTGTGCATACAATGTGGAGAAAATGGCACTAAAATGTTCAAGATAGAAGAGTAGAAACTGAGAATGGCCCCACTGACAAATTTCTACTGGAGGCTGATGAATTCCTTAGCACTTCCACTAGTGTCAGTGGTTCTTTCTTTTGTTTGCAACCAAAAGCATCCTTATTGACAGTCATGAATTTGGCTACTCCATTCATCAGTATGGAAATGGTAGGATAAGAAGGATCTATAACTTCTTGAAGTTGGTGAGCAGGAAGTATAAAAACAAACCAACAAGGAAACGAACAAAAACAGCTTTCTGGTATTCCCAGATGTCTCACTACAGGATTGCAAGTCAGTGACTGGATTTACCAAGGACGTTGTAAACATTCAGTGTTTACTGGTTACTATGGGAGGGTGGAAAGACAGGAGTAAATACATGAACTTGATTGTTTTTATTAAGTGAATTGGCTCCAATACTTGACCAGAATATAGTCTGCTCTCCTCAACCATATTTGATCCACATAATACCCTGGCATCCCCCTACGGGGTCATTCTTTCCGCTCTTCCGTAACTCACATCCTGGTTTACCTCTACTTCTCTTCACCCTCCTCCACCCAGAGTGATCATTTCATGAGTATCAGACCTCACTGGAAAACAAAAGATAATATTTATACTTAGTAACGATAACTATTAAACTACAGCCCAGATAACTCCTATGCAGTACAACCCAAACTTGTCATTTTTGGAAGCTAATAATAACAACGGCAACCACCTTGAAAGGAGGCATTTGAGAGAGCATATGCGTTCTATTTAAAGATGCCTTTGTCTGAATATCTGTATACCAATCATAATGAGAAAGAATGACTTAGATTACAGTCTCTTTCTTGGCTTTACAGGTTTTGGGAGTCACTCTTCACATCTGTTGCCCTCTAATAGGAAAGAGTACCAAAAAAGGGGGGCTTTTGAGTTAGAAGGCTCTAGTTAACCAGCACACCAGGTCACATGATAAAGGCTGGCCTGGCAGGGGTCCAAAGAAGGGGATACTTCATAGATATTCTGTATGTCTTCACCCCAGTGAGGACTGTAAAGTATGGTGGAGCACTTATGCATCAGCAAAAAAAAAAAAAAAAAAAAAAAAAGGAGAAGAAAAGTGTGAAAAGAGGAAAGGTGAATGAAAATTACTATCTGGGAAAAAAAACCCACAGTATTTAGGGCTCTCAGAAGAAGAACTTTATTTTTCTTCTTTTGAATTTAAAAAATGCACATGGCTTGTGGCCTTAAGGAGAGAAACACAGGAACAAGGCTGCTTTTGTACTCTATTAAGGTTGAGATTAAAGTCCCTACTGATAAACTGAACATTCTTTAAAAGTGACCAGAAGCAAACAGTGTCTGTTTGCTGCTACTTTATTACAAAGACACCACTGAGAATAGCTAAGAATATACTATTTGATCTTTAACAGGTTGACCAAATGATTGCAGTTGGCTCCAGTACATGAGATGCTTTCTGCAAATTATTGTTTCTGGTTATAAACCTTTATAATATCTCAGAATGAATTATGTATGTATTTCATGTTTTCTTTTCTGTTATCAGCCTTGATGTTCTCATTTCAAGTTTCACCCTAGCCTCCTAATAATGCAATATTGAGGCCATTCAGACACTAATTATGCCTCCGTGGCTTTTTTGAAATGACTAAATCAGCATCAGTTCTATAATTATCATTAGCAAGTTTGTATCAGTAGCTCACATCACTTGAAAAGCTCAACTTAAATGATTTGTGAATGTACTCATCTAATACATTGAATACTGTCTCTAGATACACACAGGTGCTTGCATATTGCTTTATGTAAAATAGAAAGCCTGTACATGTATATTGCATGAAATATATTTTCAATGCAATATTAAAACATTATTTCCATAGCTTGAAATATTAAGCTACACAGAGACACCCAAGGTACCTGTGCTTTAAAAGCTCAGTTGGGGTGAGCGGTGTAAGGCAATAGAAAACTATTACTCATACTTAAGGCTAGGTCTGATGTCTTCCTCATTTTCAGTATGTTCAAATAGGAATCTGGCAAAGATGATTGACAGGAAGAAGTATCCAAACGCAATTCCTCTGTATTTTCATTGTTTCTGTTCTTGAATTATTGATATTGCCAGTAGTCATTTGCCATGAAAACAAATCAAGTTATGTATGGTAAGCACTTCCCTGAATGCAACACTTTTATATTTTAAAAACTGTTTACAGTATGCCAGTTTTATAATTTAACACAATGGCAAACTGGTGGGGAAAATAACTACAGCAAAATAAAAGCACAGTGCAAATTAAAAATCTTAATTCTGTAACGAAATGCACAAAAGCTGTGTGGAAAAATATTACAGGAAAAAAAAAATCCCACCAGCTACTGAGAGAGGCTATGAAGATTTCTTTGTGGCACTTAGAAGGGAAAGACTCACCTTAAACAGGAAAACCTGATAAGAATTTCTGAATTTAGGTCTCTTTAGGAATAGTGGGACATACATCAAAAGCTAAGCCATTGTACTTCCCAGTGCCAATCTTTTTTTTTTTTTTTTTTTCACACCACCTAATACTAGATCCTTGTTTTGTACAAAAAAAAACTTGTGCCAGGCTGTAGTATTTTATGACCTACATTATTACCCTCTGGGTAGTGAAATGATGGTGCCAAACTAATTATTGCTTTGTCTAATTTTAAATCCAGGTCTACGGAGATTAACAGCTTGCACATTAATTCAAAGCACCAACAGCCCACCTAACCTAATGCCGTTTTAAATGAATTAAAAATCCTGTTTAGGAAACTTTAATATACTTTAAATGAAGAAAATGTGCATCTCTATTTTTATTCAGTATATAAAAACCAAATTCACTGCTTATTTTGCTTGCTCAAACATAGTCCAGGGTGGAACTTTTCTTATCTTCAGGCATTACTTCTCTTGAAAATGAAATACCTGCTAAGCTAAAAGCACAGCCTGAGTGGAACTAATTGTAAAGTGGTGGGGGGGTGGGGGGGGGAGGGAGGCCAAATAATGAGAAGAAAGACTATAGAAAGACTACGTTCCGACTGAGGAAAAAAACCCCACTCGATTCCAATGTATTGTCCCTTTGTATATATTTGACATTAAATGAATGTCTTTAAACACACTGACATTTTGTAATATTACAAAATGAACGTGCAGTATTGGGCAATCAATACAAATAACCCATTTATAAAAAAGGCAAGGAAGCATATCACCAAACTCTACAAGAAGGATTGACAGTTTGAGGGACCAGAAAATGATAGACCATTGCAATCACTTCCCAGCCGGTCTCCCCGTTTCCAGTTCTATTAGCTGTATCTTCTTAAAGCAGGTCTCAGACCACATAAATCTCTTGCTTAAAAACCTTCCAGAGCTTCCTGTTACCTACCCACTGAAATGCGAACCTCTCATCCAAGGAGTGAATGAAGTTCCTCCACAGTGTATCCCCAGTTCTCACTTTTTCCTATCTCCCCTTCCGTGCCTGTGTAAAGCAAAGGTTCAACCCAACTTGATTAAATGCTGTTTCCTGCAAAGGCGCTCATAATTTCCTTCCTCACTGCCTTTGTCCATGCCTACTTCCTCTACACCTCAGCTCATTAATTTCCTCAATAAACCTTTATTAGGGATTGTCACCAATTTAAGCACAGGTGATGGGGGCAGGGACACAAAACCGAAACCAAAGCTGGAAGTTACCATGATTGCCTGCCCTCAGGGAACTTTACAAACTAACCGAGGGCTCAAACAGAAAGATACTTAAAACATGATGTTAAAGAGCAGAGAGAGAGAGAGAGAGAGAGTTTGCAGAGAGCCCAGGGGAAAGATGCTGAAGTGCTCCCCCTCCCCCAACCCCGGAAGGCTGGGAAGTCTTCCTGGAGGAGGTTAAGTGCTGAGAGTCTGAGGGAGTTAGTCCACAGAAGAGGAGGGGAAACCAGAAGGCACAGTGAACAGCAAGGCACAGAGGGGACAGACAACATGGCAAATGCAGACTGCAGACTACAAGCGGTTTGTTGTATTGGAGCTTAAAGATTGAGACTACAAAGACCCAGGAAAACGGGCCTCTCCTTCATGAAAGAATCCGTATCTTCCTCTAGACAGACCCCCTTATGAGTCACTTATTCACTTTGAACTATATTTATCTGGCTTTATCCATAAAACATTAATGTCAAGTTTCCTTTAAATCTTCTGCAATTTTTAGTGCAATACTTTTAACCACAGTAAGTGTGGTACTAAGTGTACTTTCTTAATGAAAATGAGAATCATACAGAATCAGGCAGAAGCTGCAGCAAATATATGAACACTACCACTAGTTCAAGAGTGAATGAATATGTGCAATCCTCAGGTTATTAGAAGAAAACACTTTTGCATAACCAAGAAAACATCTCAAGTGAACCTCTCACGGGATTTCCCAGTTGTCTCTCCACGGTAGAGTTAGGTCACTGAGGAGATATATGGACCACACTAATACCCTTTGACAGTACCTGTATTCAAGTCTAATTCTAACAAATTGAGTAATTTTACTAAAATGAGGTCAAGGTCTTCACTGTTTTTTTTGGGGGGGGGAGGAAGGGGCATAAGAATTTTTTAGTATTCTTAGTTTAATTGAAGTACAAATGAAGATCCTTAAAATAAACTGCAATTTTATGCAAACAAAAAAAAATCATACCAGTAATTCTATTATTGTAAGAGCTACTTTAGATTTTGTGAGCAATATGAAAAACAAGTGTAGGTCTAATAAACAGCTAGTAAGTCCTGGAATATTTTGGAAACACGATAGTTTGGAAGAGGATATTACTACTTTAATGTTGTATTAAAATAATTGGCTTTGAAACTAAACAGCAGAATTTATAAATTAAATTGAATTGTGTTTAGCATTTCATGAAAAACTCAATATTATAGCCCCCCAAACTTGTTTTTGTCTTTGAAATATCTTGTCACCCTCATCCTCTTATCTTTTCAGTGCTCTGTCTACCCTTATCTTGTCCTTTTCTTTTCTTCTTCCATCACCTAGGTAAACATCTTTGTGTCTAACCTGGGCCAAATTACCCCTAGTCCAGGCATACAAGAATATGGTCATCTGCACCGTCTCATTCAATATCACCTTGCTTATTTCTTTACACTTTACTTTGATTGTTGTTGCTTATATGTGTCCTGAGAATAAGAACACAAAAGTAGAAGAATCTTGCCTCCCTGAATTAGCTTGAGAGGAACATGTGCGTGTGCGTCTGCACACACACACACACACACATACACACACTCCTCCCGAAGGAAAAAAAGAATAGTGATGTTTATTTTTTTTTAGTTTCTTACAAAGCCCGAGTTAGACTATACTGTGTGTTAGAAATTCATTATATTTGTCCTTTCTACATTAAAAAGAAATTAAAATTAAAAAAAGAAAGGAGCAATGCGCTTACTGCAGTGGGAAATAAATGAGTCTGATCAGTTTTTCACTGAATTAACTGTTTTCTTGATTAGCCAGTCCACTTTTTTTAAAGACTCAATTTCTTATCTTCATGTCGTCACAAGTTTCATAAAGTACATTGTAGAGATGGATGTCAAGTTACAACCAGAAACATTTCTTTTGAATAAAAGTTTTAAAAATAAATATGGATAGGATATAGTGACTATTAAAATGTTAATCATACAACTATCATTAAAGATAGCTTTATTAAAACAACAAAACCATAAACATTGTGCTAATTTTACAAATAATGCATCTTTTTGAAAAAAAAGTCGTTTCATCTTCCTTTGCAAAAAAAGTAATTGGAGAGAAGCAAACTTTATCCATACCTTAAAAAAAAAAAAAAGCTAGAAATAGTGGGGTGACACACTCCATAATGGATCTTATTAGTCATGCAAATCCCATAATATATATTCTATTACGTAAACATTTTTTTCTGGAGTATATGCAATTTTGGACAATTTTGAAATGCTGGGTAAATACATGCAGTGCTCTTTTGAATAGTTTGCTTTTCTTTGATTCCAAAGTTAATTATATGCATTTGTATGTTGAATGACAAATTTTATAATCTGTATTTCAAATGAATATACAAAGGAGTTGAAAAAAGTACTACTTATCTATTAATAAACTCCTGCTAACCACATTTTTTCTTGCCCTTTTTTAAAAGTAGAGCTTATTTTGTTTTAGATATTGAAAATGAATTTCTTTAAGTTGAGCATGAAAATATATATTTATAATATATATATATTTTTTTACTCAGTGGATATTCTATCCTATATATTTTATTTGGCATTTTGGTTTACATAAGGAACTGTAAATTCAATATGAGGAATTTAGTGTTAAAGGTTGATGAGCTTTGAACTTTTTTTAACAAACAAGGACAGAGCAGTTTTGCTTGAATTGCACAGAGCGTCTGCTGTGTGTCCAGAGGACTTCTCGTCGTCATTCTCCAAATGGGCAATAACTGAAATTATAAGTTCTTCAGTTGTTGTTTTTTAATTCATCTGTACTCAATCCAACAGTGACCCATAGATATTTTTCTACACTTATTTCTTTGTGGTGAAATCCAATGGGCAACTTTTCATAATATCATTTTCAAAGCTATCTTGTAAAACATAACTAAAGGGGCTCCAGTGTTCTCTGTTACATCACAATAAAGTTCTTCTGTTTTATTTTGAAGCCTGGTTTAAAAAAATGCACAGAAAGGTCAAATCCATTCCAAATAGAAATCTCATTCTTTAGAAATATTTGGTAAGATCTTGAATCACTTCCTTTTGTCTTTTAAATTCTGTCATCTGCCTAGATTTAACTAAAATAATTTTTCTTTCTCATTGTGTTAGCTAAATGCATCCATTCAATGGCTATCCATTCACAGGTAAGAAAATCACAAAAGGAGAATGAAATTAATTTCAAAGTATATATGTGGTATCTTTTAAAAGCTGCATTTCATCATCTGGAGACCTGCAATTTAGTCTATTAAATCTATAGCAGAGAAGCAGGGGGGACTGTGAACACCCGTTATAAGGAGGGTCAGTCCTAAACAAGTCTATTTTCGTTGCCAACCTTCAAAGGTAACATTCTCAGCTTCATGGGCTCCTGGTCGAATATATAATTTGCCTCTTTCATTCTTAGCTTAGTTGCAATGTTGAGGACTGGATGTCCACCAGGCCAAAGCATAAACTTACCATTTATCTATTAAAGTCTTATTTAATGAAAACGAAGAGAAATTATTACCTCACTCACTCTCTTGCTCATTACAATTCCTAAAGAACTTTGCCGGGCACATTATCTCGTAGACATCATGATCAAATGTTATTGTTTGCTTTATTATCTCAGTTGGATGGTTGGCTGGTCTAGAATGAAATAGGTTGAAGGCAATCCTCGCAGCCTAGAAGTCTGAATGAGGTTCCCATTCAAATGATCCTGGTTGTTTGGGGGTGGGGCGGGGTGATTAGTAAACCAACTGAGCTTACACTGCATAGTAAGCGTCTGGATGCAGCACATTTACATCTAACAAGAGACCCCAGAAAACGTGTGTGTGTTTCTTAAACCTTATGTTCCGAACAAAAGGCTATCTCAGCAACAGACAATCAGCACTGCATTGCTCCCTGGGATGCGAGCAACACACTCAACTGCACATTTCATTCTTCCTCAGCTCCCAGCACCACAAAGCCCCTACTCTCTTCCCACTCCTGGGTCCCCAGCTTGTTCCAAGAAGGGGGTTGGGAAAGCAGGAGCCTAACGTCTATGCTCGCGCACCGGCAGCCCGCACCGGGGGCCCCCAGGCGCTGCTTTCCCCTGCCCGAGCCGCCTGGGGGAGGTAGGGAGGGGAACCAGGGAAGCGCGAGAGTGGACCGCACACCTAGACACTTATGATTTTATTTATTCACAAGGAGGCGGGGGAGGGGAACCGGCTTAATTCGGATTCTCCCCCCTCCCCCGAAGTTGCCTCTTCTTAGCAGATAAAGTCATTTTCTGGCTGGTGCTGGGGGCCCAGGGGAGAGTGCGGCTGAGGGCCCGGCTTCTCGGGGCCAGATCCTGTCCTGTGTGCGGAGTCCTGGGGGGCGGGGAAGGGTGGACTGGCCGCAGCTGTCGAGAGGGCCCGGAGCGGGCAGGGAGGGGCCCGCGGGCGCGAGAGCCGCGCAGCCCTGTCCCGGGCCCTCCCAGGCTGGCTGGGGCGCGCAAGGGCCGGCTGGTCACGCGTGGGAAAGAAAGGCCCCGTCCCTCCCCCCCACCCCAAGGCATTGCTCCCCCTTCCCCAGGCTGGGCCACCGGAGAGCGCGGGCAGGGAGAGCTCCGGATCCCCGCGCGCGTAATCATGACCTCGGGGCCCCCTCCGGGCCGCGTGAGCGCGTCGCGGAGGCTGGGCGGCCGCCGCGGCCCCGGCCGTGTAACATGACCCGAGCGGCTGGCCGGCCAGCGCGGCGCGGCCATTGAGCCCTCCCTGCCCATGAATCTCTGGCGCGTCTCTCGCTCGCTCGCTCGCCCGCTCGCCTCCCGCCTCCCTCTCTCCCCCTCCAGCTCCGCGGGCTCCGTGCGCCTCTCCCTCTCCCTCCCGGTCCTCCCGCTGCCCGTCTCTCTCCACTGCCCGCCTCTCGCCACTGCCTCCCGTCTTCTCTCCCTCTCGGCAGCCTCGGTCTCTTTCTCCCTCTCTCCTTTGAAAACTGATCTTTGGCTCTTAGTGTGAAAGTGATTTGAATTTGGCTCGGCGGCGCTCTGCGCCTGCGCCCAGCCTCTGGCATGCTGGCTCCTTCCAAGCAGCTGTTTTGGGTTTGAAATTCCAACATGGCAGAGGCTGCAGTCCGTCTTCCCTTCAAAAACTTGGAATGATTTCAAATCATAGGCACCTTCACTTAACCCTAGCTTCCATTCATCAGCAAACACATTGGATCGATGCTACGCTAACCTACCGGGTTTTCGCTCCGCGCATTCAGGTAAGAGGAGCTTCGTAGTTTTCTACCATCTGTTTAAATTTGTTTTTGTTTTTGTTTGTTTTATTTTTTGAGACTATAAATAAATCCAAGACCCGTAATAAAAAGAGATCTCCGAGTTGTGCCGTAAACATTAAATTTAATTTGCATTCGCTTCTATTCTGTACGCCAACCTGCTGTCTAATTTCTCTGTACAAAGTAGCCCTGAAACATTATAATGCATATTTTTGCTGCTTAATCATTGTAACAATAGTATTGGATTAAGAGTTCGCGATAGCAAGAATCTCGTTTTCCGCTACATTGGGCTTACTTACTACTATCTTTCTACTTCAAAAATAAAAAATAAGAAAGCGGAGCCATAGGGTGGGGCTAGACTTTCTTCGGGAACTAACTTCTAAGTAAATAAGAAGTGTAAATAAGAATCTTGCACACACAAAAAGTTGAGGTTAAATTACAGTCTCGTGGCTGGGGGAACGTGAAAATGTCAGAAGATCGGTTGCAGAAAAATGTAAGCACATCATCTTGGAGGGGGTACAGCGTGGTGGGCGTATTGTTGGCAAGGAACGGGAGAGAAAGATGTATAATTTAATGGTATATACAATCCACTGATCCTATTACCGTCCTCCCCGGAGCTCTTGTTAGTTTCAATGGGAGTGAGTGAAATTGACATGGACTTGCATTCCTGGTCATGTGCTTTTTTTCCTTTCTTTCTTCTCCTGTGATCTGAGATCCCCTTTTTGTTGATGTTGCTTTCCCCCTTAATTATATGCATGTAGGTTAAATGAATACCTGACGAAAGGGCCCACGTTTCAAGGCAGTGACATTTGATAGCTGAGAGGAAAAGTGGCTTTAATGAAAAGCAACCTTTGGAATTCCTGCTTGTGAGAAATCCAATTCAGCTTTTTGTGCTGCCAGCAAGAAATGATCAGTAGCACCAGTGTTTATGGTATGTCAGTTTTGGAATTTACTTCCTTTGCATCTAAATAGGAAAGACAAATTACATAGCATGATAAAAACCATTGAAGACTCTCCTTGGGAAGCAGATGCTCATGATATATAATTCCTTTAAATATATATATATATGTATATTTTAATCTGTCAAAATGCTTGTTTGCTTTTGCTATCACTTGTTTATATTTCAGTTTTGATTAATAGATTACTGGAGTCCACTTTTATCGGTTTTAGCGGTAATCCCAAAGTTTCATGTTACTAGTAATGCACTATATAACCGCTGAAGTCAAATGGTATGTAAATTAGTTAAACTCAGTGTGGGGTTTTTTGGGGAGGAGGCTGGGTGGAGAGGGGAGAGGGCGGGAGTGTGGGCAAAGACTGCTTACTAATGAAAGTATATAAATATATATGTACACACACAAAACTGGATGAATTTTTTTTTTTTCTCAACCTATTAATGCACTTTGACTATCTGCTCTCTGGATGATTACACTTTGTGGAGTAATCAGTTCCTCTGAGTGTGGTTTTTTTGGGTGAGTGAGTGAAGGGCTATCTTTTACATAAAAATAAAAAATATATATATATTTTTAATTGCTTTACGTCTTTAATGCCTTTTAAGGAACAGTGGTAGTTTTTTTTTTTTTTTCCCCTTGCCATTCACTTGTCTGCCTGTCAGCGCTTTTTACTTTTAACCTGTGACAGAATTAAATAATCAAGCACTGAAATTGACTTTGTTTGAAACCGCTCTTTCCTCTTTCTTCACAAAAAAAAAAAAGGTCAGATAAATAGAGTGAGAGGGGGTTTTCAATAGCTCTTTGACCGTACCATTTGTACACTTTGTGATATTCAATTAAGACTAAGAGGGGACAACAAAAAGATGTTACAAGTATTTTGCATGACCACAGGATATGTCCACTTTATACTGGTTTGGGTGTTTGTCGTTGTTGTTTGTGTGTGGTTTTTTTTTTTTTTTTGGTTACCTTTACCCCACCACCATGCATTGACCCTGAAAAGAGAGAGAAGGAAAGGGAGAATATGAAAGAAAGAAATAGCAGTGGGGAGAGCTGCCAGGGGTCTGTAATGTGGCCGTGGTTACTGCTCTCTCATAACACAAACGTGAATACAAGGAAAGGCACTACCGGAGCCGCTGCGCGACATCCACTTCTGGTTGGACTCTGGTGACTATTGAGCTGAACACACACTGCTCTCACACGATAGAAAAGGATTTGAATTTTGCATTTGGAACTTGTTGACTTTGAAGCGATCAATAAGAAGACTGTTTATTTTAGATGCACATAATTTGCCCTGAGAAATGTTTTAAGGAGGAGAGAGCACAGCTTTTTTTCCCCCGGAGCTGTTGGAGCGAATGGGATTGCCAGATGGGCGATTTCCCTCTGTGATGTTAAAGCTGTAATATATATTCAGAGCAGATTGGGCTGCTGCCTGTGATGAGGAGGATATTACATTTATAAATTTTAAATCGGAGCTCGGACAATGTGCTGAGAGCAGAAATTGGCTGGTTTGACTGTTCACCGTATTGATACTTAAATGTGATTTCTGAGTAGTAGTAATAATAATCATTGCAATAATATGTAAAAAACACATTGGGGTAGGCAATCATATAATTCATGACATTTAACAGCAGATTTAAGTGTGTAAATTGCCCCCCTCCCCTGTCTCTGCTTACTATTAAATAATAGTCACGTAATTTATTTCTCTGTGTTTAAATGCTTGTTGTGCAAATGATGGTCACTCAGGAGCCTTATCACACACTAGAATTCTGGGGAGGAAAAGTTTATATATTATATATATACACACACACACACATATATGTATATATTATATATATACATATATATATAAAGTAGACACTTGTGTATATGTATAAAGTGGCATTAGTGGTTCCTATTTTGTAATTCTATCACTGATTATTTTTAGATTTTGTTTGTCTCAAACGTGTGGCCTAAAGGAACCAGAGTTACAAACCTAAAAGGCTGGAAAGTGGGCAAGTGCTCTCACTCTGGCAGCTCTGCTGTTGCAAATTAAAAGTGTGTTGTGGTCAGGAAATGAAAGCTACAATGTCTCTTTTGAACAAGTCGTTTATCAAGAGAAACATCTATCAGGGACTGCCTTGTCACATTGATTCTCTAAAAGTTAGGTCCGAGGTGGAAGCTGCTTTGATGTTTTTGATCCTAAATTTAATACAACAGAAAAAAAGCAAGGATATTATGGCCAGAATAGATTAAAAAAAAAATGTTTCCTGGAACCAACAAGATCTATTTATTAGTACTGTACTATGTGTGAAGTTTTTTTGGACAGAAGAGTTGAGAGGTTGAAGGGGGAACCCTAACCTTTATAAACTGGTGGTTGTTAAATATGTATTTATAGTACATTCACATGGTTCTGGCTTCTTGGTTCCCATGGACATTTTGAAAATAGATCGTTTTAAAGGGAAAATTATTTTGAGAGGGTGTTTTGGAACAATATGCAGAGAATCAGAGTTTTCATTCATTCAAATTTTAGAGTTGCCCTCTTCCTTTCATCCTCTCTTTTAGTTCTTTACTGCTGTTTCCTTTCATCATTATATGTGTGACATATTAGCTTTTCTTTGGGAAAGAAACATTTTTTTTTTCTATAGAAACCATTTCCCGAAACATGCTTGCTCACATCATCTTTATTGTTTATTAATTGTTCATGTGGATAGTTATCAGGGTAAACTACATGGACTCACTCAAGTCGTTTGGAATTCCAGCCTGAAAATATAGGTAGGTAACAAATAAATTACATGCCATGTATTCTTGAATCCTGAATATGTTGCATGCATTATTCAAATTTTAAAAGGTATTGTTAAGAAAATGACCAATTAAGAAAATTTTTTTGTGAAAGCAGTTAAAAGCAGCCTGCTTCATTTTGGGAGGCAAAGATAGGAGAGAAGTGTTCCTTTGAAATAGTTTTTGGATACTTGTCTTATACTGCTGTTGGTTACTTGCTCTTTCATATAGATCTCTCAACAACTAGGCTGATAGGCCACAAAGAGTGTGGTGGGAGTTTTGGAAAGTGTAATACTTGCTAATTAATCATGTCTGAAATGAAAGAATCATAGCAGGGTAATAAAGTCTCATTGTTGTTTTCCTGGAAGAGAGTAAGACTTCTGCTTGGAAGCTGTGTGTGTGAGTTGACTTCCTTTTTCTCTTCTCTTAAAAAAGACAGTTTATAGGGTCTCTTTAGAATTATTTCAGGAACCATTTTTTGGGGGAGGGAGGGCAGAGAATATTTTTCTTTCTCCTGACTGTACCAAATCAGTGGTATTGTTGAAATTATCTCTGGTATCTTCTGAGGGAAAACATAGATATTATTATTTTTTTTTCTTTAGTTACATTAAAGACTCCAGTGGCTGAGGTTCCAGTACTCGGTTGTGTTTTTTTTTTTTTTTTCCATAAATAGAAAATCTTTTTGTGGTTTTTATTCATGTTAGGTAGGAACTTTGAAAACCTGTTTGTAGGCAGGTACTTCTGATAGACATACAAGAGAGCAGAAATTTTATTAATTACTTTTAGATAGTGTAAGAGTATGACTAGAGGGGAGAAAAGTAGTACTTCCAAGAATTGATAGAGAATATCTGTATTATAACTTGGTATTTCTCAGATTGTTTAAAGTATTAGCTACTTGAAAAGACAAATTAGTGATATCACTATAGGCAGATTATTTTTTTCCTTAGCTTTGGTTGTTACCTTTTAGATTTTATTATTTTGCTTAGTTCACACATGGGGACAGATCCCGAAAGTTTTCGTGTCTGCAACATTGTTCAGAATTTTCATCTCAAGGTGAAGACGGCTCTGCTAATGACTCCCTGTTTTTGTCTGTGAATGTTTAGATGCCTTGAATGATTGCCTAATTAAGTAATCAGTTTTAATGGTCCGAAATCAGCAGAATTGCTAGGTGTATTTGAAACAATTGCAGGCTTTTATGATTATTTACTTTCCAGTTTGTTCTTAGGACCTTGGTGTATAGAAATGTTTGCTGTTTTGCCTTTGATCAATATCTTCTTGAGTACAAATTTCACATACTACTTTTATAAAGTACCACATTTATTGTTGTGGGGCTAATAAATTTAATTACCAGGAAGTTAAATTGATTTATAAATTTTTGATTGGGAGAAATTGTTCTGTAGATATTTGTGTGAAATATTGACATATGCTACTGATCGATAAGACTTGATTAATCAGCATATCTGCTTTTTTATCTTGAGTCATTAACAAGCCGGAATAAACAAACGGCAAAGGGAGCAATGCGATTTTTTTTTCCTCCAATTAAAAAAAAAAAAAATCTTACTATAATTGTCTCTTTCTTTGCGGGCATATAAGGGCTAATGTTTCATTAAAATCAGTTGAACTTAGAAATTATTTGGGGTACTTCTACAAGTCCAAAAATGATTCCATCTTCAATTAACTGCCTCTCTCTCTCTCTCTCACACACACATTATAGGTAAATTTTTTGTCTATGAAAAATGAAACTTTTTTTAAAAAACTGAAAATAAATGCTTGTTTAGCAAGTGCTTTTCATGTAATTTTCTTCCTTTTTTTCTAAACGTGAATTTTTATCATTAACTGTTTCACTTATGGTAGAAATTTCAAGCATAGCTGCCTTGACAAGATTGCTGATTACTGATCTTTTGGGATTTTTGATCTTATCATTCAAATGGCAATTTTACTTGCAAGATGCTTGCTCCAAGAAATGCAGATAGTGGAAATAAGGAGTAGGCAAGAATATGGTAAAAATAAATTGTACTGATAAGTTTGCAGCAAATCAAAAGCAGGTGGGTATGCCGTTTCCTTCGGGCAGGCCCACACATGCCTGCTCAGGAGCTCTGCCTCAGCACGGCCCATGCGTACGCTACCTGTTGATGGCTAGCCTTAGCTAGGAGACTGAGGCGGCAGGCAAGATAGGTGAGCAGAAACCATCCAAACGTGAGCTATCAGATGGCACTTGCTATTAATAATATTTACACATTTTATGCAACAAATCTGTTTGTTGTTTTGTTACTTGAGTATTGACACTTCGCTTAACATTGCATATGGTGGGCTGTTGTCTCTGGGTCTCTTAGACGCAGTAGCTTCAAAGGAGAATTGCAATTCAGATGTCTTTATGTTAAATGTATAAGTGGATATGTTCACTTATATTTGAACCACTATGACTTTCACAGAACATTTATAGTATTACTCTTCCAGTCACTTTTGAAACCAGTGCATCTTGAAAGTAGCACATGTGGTTTATTCTGCGGAGGCCCGAGGTTAAACTTTTTTCTTTCTTTTTTTCACCCTGCAACCTAGCTTAAGTATTCGTATTTTTATGTGGGGAATCTTTTTTTAGAAAGCATTTTTTTTTATAATATTGGGAAATTGGCTTCTTATTAGACTTTTGGTCTCATTTTCGGTTAAGAGTAGCTTTTATAAAAAGTTTATCAGTGATAATATATATAGCTTACAAAAAAAGATTTTCTTACTGCAGAAATATGTAATGTAAAATACCTATAAAATGTTTTCTTAATATCAAAAACACCTTTACTCAGTTCCTTTCTTATGAGTTTTGATTTCTGCTGGTAATGTATGTATTTACTCCATCCCACTTGTGGATGTATGGCTGGCAGGAGAACAGAAACTGCATTTTCTTCATCCACCAAAAAAAAAAAAAAAAAAAGTCTCTCTTTTTTTCCCAGATTCAAGTAATGTTTGCCTTATGTCAGTTGGATGCTTTTTAAGCAACTTACAACTGATTAAATGCCATATACAAATGACGGTAAACTCATCTGAGAATGAATGACCTCTACTTTCATGCTTTGGTTCCTGAGGAGGTATTATTCATGGAAACAGTAACATTCAAAATAAAATTTTAAAAGTAGTGTAATGTGAAGCCGTGGGTTTCCAGATGTAACTGTAAACTTTTGGCTGTTCTTTTGATTTATTATCTTCACCATCAACACGCATTGTCACCTTCACCTAGGGCTGACCACATAATTTTTGGGGCTTGGTGCAAAAAATAAAATGTGGGGCACCTTGTTCAAAACATATTAAAAATTCAAGACAGCCACAGCAGAGCAGTAAACCAAATGCAGGGCCCTTGTGTGTGGGACCTTTGGGAGCGTGTGCAGGTTGCGGGGCAACGAAACTAGCCCTGCCTTCACAACCCACAAACTTTTACCGAGGGCCTGCTTGCTGCAAGTCACTGGGTTTCCTACTTAAGAGACTGACTGTCCCACAGTTGTTCCCAGTGCCTCTGCCCAAAGAAATACTGATGGTTACTGAGTGAGAGAATCGATGGTAAATGGACCATTAGGTATCTTCTGCTCTTTCTGCACATGAATTGGTGTGACAGGAATATTTGCTTTTATTTCATGTTGCCCTTTGCCTGATATGTGCTCCATGTATCCCATGAATTCTTGTACAGAGATTCTTAAAAGGGACCCTGTGTTTTGTCATTGCTTGCATGCAGGTACACACTTAAATATGTACGCCCAGGCTCAGAATGACGGGGGTGGGAGGGTTTTTAGTAAGATGTGTAGTAAGAGCCTCGGAGTTTCTCTGTTGCCATGTACCACCACCACCCCACCCTAAGTTTCAAGCCCACGGAAAATAAGTATTTCTAAGGTAGAATCTGAAATTCTCTAACTATGTACAAAATCCTGACCAGTAAAAAATAAAAGCACAGCTCACTGAGTGCCATTCAGACAAAAGGGGCAAATGCAAAAATAATTACCTTGTTATAACAGTAGCAGCATTGATATTTTGACATTAGAAAGTGGCATCGTAGCTCCGTAAACACATGGTGACAGCTGTGTGAAAGATGCAGAGTGACTCTTTCATGTAGTAACATTAACTCTGCAGTATGTTATATTCAAATTGCGAACTTGGTTTCTGAACCTGGATTGAAATAACCCCCTTTTCCCTTGAATAATGTAGTCACCAGGTGGGACTCCTTTCTCCTTGGGTTTGAACATTCTGTGTCCAGGGGTGGACCAAACGTTTACATTGTTGCTTCCCAAGATACTTCTCAATGAGATCAAGCTTCATATTGAGATACCTAAAACTAAATTTTGAAGTCAAGCGGCTTTTTCAAATCAAAACTGAGATACGGTGGAATGTCCAGCAAGTAATGGATCTGAGTGCACTTGAAGTTGTACCATTTATTTTCAAAAGGTATTTCTCACATCAGATGACTCTGCCAGGAAAGGAAATATCAAAGACCTCGGAAAAGTAACTATTCTTTTCTATAATCCAAGACTGGGGTGAGGGTGGGGGGGCTTTAAAGATATTTCTGAGGAAGAAAAAAAATTGAACTTATTTTGAATGCCTTGTTAGACTTTGTGGAGAGAAATACTATATACGAGACCTTCTAAGAAGAAAAAGCTTTGCCCTGTGTAATAACAAGGCATTGCGCTCTCAGTTGATATGTACTATCACAACAGTGTCCCGCTTAATTATATATTCACCCTGCAGCTTAGAAATTTTTTGTATCAAAGACGTGATAAACTTGTACTATTTTGATAGGTGGTTAGCCACCAAGCATATTTTTTAGTGTCCTATAACCGATCTAGAAATTCTGTAGTATAATTTAAATCACAGCCCTTCTTTTCCCACCTTACTCCTAGCCTTTAGTAATGTTGGCATTTTTGCAATAGATGTTTGGCCTCGGAAAGGATTAAACCAGGAATCTGGGTAAATCTGTGGCAATATAGTGCACTGTTATGCCCCAAATAACTGTTTTATTTCCCTTTTACTCACTTCTTTTCCCTTTCCATTTCAAATTAAAGTTAAGATTGTAAACTCTTAGATCACATACCTGAATGATGCTAAATTATAAATCTTAATTAGGTATGATTCACTGAATTTTAATCTTACAAGATAATTATTCTGAATAGGATAAAAGGTTCCCTTCAGATTGAAGGCATTTTCATTACAAACCCCATTTAAGATCAAACAGAGACCATTAAATAAACAGAATACTGTTATTCTTTTAAGCCTAAGAGTTAGTACTTTTGAGTTTAAGTGCATGAATGGGGAAATAAGGACATGGATAGGGCAGTTTTAGTGTTTGCAAACTTTTAGCGCTTTTGATAAATTTTACTGCTAGGAATTACATGGGTGGAGAGGAATCTTTCAAACAAAAATTACAGTTGTGATTATCTAAATGGGATATGCTCTTGTGCATGTGCATAGATCCATTTCTTCGTGAAGGTATCGATGTCAGGGACACTTTGGGTATTTCTTTATGAGTAATTAGGTTAACGGGGTTAGTTAGAAAATGGATCCTTTCCTGGAAAATGAATTGCATTCAAGCAGAGGTAAAAGAGTAGAACATATTCATGACTTTAAGTACTTCAAAAGATATTTTATGAGTCATTTTTAAGAATAATACCCAATATGTAACTTGTTAAGAATGATAGCCATTTTTACTTTTTAAAGTATATCTATATTAAAACCGACTTTCCGTTCGTGAGTCACAAATCTGGAGTCAATTTTAGGCCCAACTTACAAAAGATGTGGGTCTAATCCCCTGCCCGGATCGCAGTATCCCACGCTAGCAGTACTGGTGCAAAATTCTCCTTTAAACTAAAGAGAGATTTTCGTTTGCATTATTCAGAAGATTAGGCCACATTTTTGAGGGGAATACTGATATGACCCAAAGGAGGCATTGGGACCCCAAATGACCTACATCTTTGTCTGACAAACTAGGAGGAGAAAATATCACCACCTTTGGAATTTTATATACCTACATGAACTGTACTTGTTCTTTCTATGGGAAGATTTTAAATGTACTAAGAATAAGGGTTCCCTAACTGGAAACATATGCTTTATGTAATTATAAGAGTACCGATCAACTGGTCATCAGTATGAATTTAGTTACGATGGTAGGATAGTAGCACTAAAGAATCTTACTCAGAAGTGGATGTTGAGACTGAGCTAAGTGTCTCTTGAGAAAGAGAAAAATTCTGTACGTAATGCAGAATTCCTTTTGGGATTTTTTTTTTTCTTAACACGAGCACGAAATCTTTATCAATAACATTTAAGCAGTTAAATTATTAGGAAACAAATCTACTATTGGAAGATCTTTATTATGCTTTGTTCTTTTAATAAGTCCTCGATGAACTCATACAATTCATTAATGGTTGTTTTGCTTGTTTGTTCTGTTTTTGTGCTGTTTTATTTTGTTTTAAGATCAAAGTAAAAAGACCTGAAGGGAAACTATTTTGTACTGTTTGTCTTTAAAAATACCTACTGAGAACACTACAACATGTGGTATAGATTTGCTTGTAATGATGGGCAAAAATCCACAATCTTACCCCAATATAATTCTCTTTCTCTGGAATCTACCTTATTATACAAAATGCCACTATTCCTAAGCTGTTGTCATATGGTAGGTGTCGCTGATGTATCATTGTAATGCACATGTGTACCTAAACATGTATATTTTTTGTATTTATCTATCATTTCTAACAGCCAGCTGTGCAGGTGTCCTTGTGCTTGGGGCAGGGAGAACGAGGTTTTCTACCTATCTTGCTATTTACAGACTTGCTGGGAACCTTGCTGTCTCATCCATTCTCCTGCTGCTGGGATCCAGGTTTACCAATTCCTGAGTACTGTTTTGATGAGCCAGCTTTTCGTTTTGTTTTGTTTTTCTTTTTGTTTTTGTATTTTAGTATTTATCTGTAGGGCTGGTTCTTATTTGATCATCTGGAAAATCAGATTTCACTAGAGCTACTAGAATATGATATTTACACCATGAGGTGGTAGTTTGAATTAATTAAGAGGGTATTGAGCTGTGTAGTAAGTAGGAGGAAGTATAGCAGCATTTTTTGGCACGGACACAAGGTGAAAGAGAACTTGTAGGAATGGGGAAGTAGTTAAAAGGGAATAAAATAGGGAAGTTGTTGAGGAAAGCCAAGGGTGATGATGCTCTTCATGTGACTGTTGCTAAAAATGATATTGGCAATAAAAAAAAATCAAAGCCTAATACAATTATGTTAGAAAACTGATCATTTATTAAGAATTAGTGACTAGTGCCCCTTAACTAGCATGCGACCCTATAATCTAAACAAATCACATTCCCCTTTTTAAAAATGGCACATTCTATATCAAATCTTGAATATGTGGGATTTGTGATCACACAAATTAACAGAACTATCCCCCCCCCCTTTTCTCCTCATAATTTGAAAAAGTGTAAAAATTATACATGCCTTTCAGGATGGTTCATATTACTCTCAGACTCTTTTCTCCCTCAACGTACTCAATTTGATCAGACCACAAGTGAGATTACAGAAGAAAAGCCATTGAGGATTGGGGTGTATCTTTTTTAAGGCTTCTTTGGAAAATAAGGCATTTATTGCATCTGAACAGGAGTTCAGATTGTTAAAGTAGATGTATGATTTGATTTGACCAAAGTTTAATGACAAATTTTATGTCTACTCTGTGTGTTAGCTACATTTTAGTGGCCACAACAAAACCAACCAACCAACCTGCTAAAGCCTTATCTCAGACCAGTTAAATGGAAGTTTAGGGGATGCCCAGTTTCTTTCAAGCTCCCCCAGTTAATCGGATGTAAAGTTGTGATTAAGAACTTCTTCTCCTAACCAAAACTTTACACATTTCATGAAATCCTAAACTTTTCTCTATTTGAAAACATTATTCCTATTTATACAATTAGAGCTATCCATTCAGAATTTAACACACTAATCATATGTGCTAGGGTTAGTTCACTATCTGGCTAAAGTTCAACAACAATCTATGAAGAATCTTAACATTGCCACCACCCTAGTAAGAGTACCTCAGGAAAGTGAAAGTGGTGAAGAAAAGTGTCAGCAGAAGCCATGACTCTATCGTATTTGTGACCCTGAGCAAGTCACTCAACCTCTTTGAGCCTCTTTACTTTTTTATAAAAGGAGAGTTGATCCAATGACTATTAAGATTTTTTCCAGTTCTGTTTAATCCATGACTGCTTGGTCACGGACCGGTATGAGCTTGAGTAAATTGGAACCTTGCTAGTGGTCTGTGGCTGATGAAAAAGATTTTTTTGTTTCTCTTTAAGGAACTCCAGAAATTGTCTTGGAAACAATGAAGGAAGTTCAAGGACCATTTATCACTTTGTTAAACCCTTCAAGGGGGATGGTAACCATTCATTAAATATGCTTACTAATTGGTTGCAAGCAAATATGTCAGCAATTCTACTGTCTTGAGAGTTGATGAGTATTAGTTAGCCAGTGCTTTTTCCCTGTAAGAGATATAAATAGACTGACAAGTAGATTAATTTAAGCAGTAGCAGAGTTAGGGCCTTCAGATCCTTTAAAAAATATATATAAATTACTGTTCGGTATGAAATTTGGATCTTTATCAAATGGGAAGTAATTCCATCCTTCCTCTGCTTTATGTCTAATTAGTCTTTATTCATCCTCTTTTTACTCCCTGGAATGCTCTTTTCCACCTGTTGAAATCCTACCAGGACTTTGATATCTAACTCAATGTTGCATCATCTATGAAAACTTCCTTGAGCCACCCTAAGCAGGATGCATTTCAGTATCTACTTGATATTCCCTAAGCACTGTTTAAAAAACCCTTCTTTCGATCATTTGCCAACATCTCTCCTCTAGTGTAGATTGCAAGGCATTTGTGTTTCTCATTTACGAAACTGTAAACTTCTTGTGAGCAGAGCACAGCTAATTCAGTTTTTATTTTTAATCTTCTCCACGTGCCTGTATGGTGCAAGACCTATATTGGGTGTTCAATAAATGTTTGGAGAATTGAATTGATAGGAGCACAGGAGACTATCACTTGGTTAATCTTTTATTAATATTACTTAAAAAATTGGAAGATGCTTTTAAAAATATTTAAAGAACAGATATATTAAACTGTTTTTTCATTTTATGTGTATTTCATTTTAAGAAGTGAAATTTCTATATTCTTCATGTAATTTAATGACCAAAGAAAGACTTGATAAGCCTGAAACATAGTTTTATAATTTTATGCCTAAAAAGGAGCTTACCATCATTTATTCCATTTTCATATATTTGGAGAGGAGAGCATTTAAACTGTTTCATAAAAATAGAATGTTATAATGCTACCTTGAAAAATCTTACAGACCAAAACTCCACACAACTTTTGATTATACAGTAGTAACAAATGGCTTCAAATCACTGTGTTCTACATCTTTTTTTTTCCCCCTTGTGTGTTTGCAGTCAGAAAAAAAAAAAAAAAAAAAGAAGGAGGCTGCAGAATCATAAAAGACTGGACCAGGAGACTTCCAAATCAACTTCTTGCCAAAATAAGGTTATTCAGCCTTTGGTTAAATATAGGAAATCAGCACCTCCTAAGGCATTTCTTTCTATTTTGTCTTTTCTCTGACTGATAAATAAGCAGTGTGCAGATCTGTACCCCAGCAGCACTCAAAAGAGATTTCCTTGGGAATATGATGGTACTTAGGGTTATAAGATGTGAAATGCAAATTAGTTGATCTACAGTTGATAGGAAAACTTCCGTTGACTCTGGAGTTTGTGAATGTCTTCGGTTAACATTTTATTTAATTGGCATATTTTTGTTTTATATTTCAAAAGTGTCTGACACTATTACTTTGTGTTGTACTAAATACTGGGTAGTAAGCAATTTAGCAGAGGTTACACCCAAGGACCTTGTCTTCTAGTGGTTCCTCTGCATTACCAGTCTGGTTTGTGTGCTTATGAAGGGTCAGTTTCTTTCTCAAAGCTGTCACTAATGTTACAACAGATGGCATTGCAAAATTTTCTAAGCGAGGGTGCCTGGGTGGCTCAGTCGTTAAGCGTCTGCCTTCGACTCAGGTCATGATCCCAGGGTTCTGGGATCGAGTCCCACATCGGGCTCCCCACTCAGTGGGGAGTTTGCTTCTCCCTCTGTCTCAGCCCCTCCCCTCTGCTCGTGCGCTTATGCTCTCTCTCTCTCTTGCTCTCTCTCAAATAAATAAAATCTTTAAAAAACTTTTTTTTTCTAAGGGAAGCTCAATTTGATCAAAGTGTTGAAATTGGAATGAGTTAGTCAACAGTATTTTACAAGATTTCTATTTTGTATTTGTGTATTTGAACCTAAAGATGGATGTACCAGAGAAAAGCACCCATTCACTTTGGTCTGTGAAAGAAATCAGAAAGAAAAACCAACCAAAACAAACAAACAAACAAACAAACAAAAAACCCAAAGGATCTATTGTCATTCTTTTAAGAACACAATTGTACTAAGGCAACCTATAACCTTTATTGGAAGCTCACTAGTTTTCTTTTAATTTGGGCTCTTGAGATCCGAAAAGTTCTAGATGTTATCCTACCACTTCATACTGAAATCTGGGTTGATCTCATACACTCTACATAGAAGAAGTATATGCAGTGCTGATTGTTGAAACTGGATTATGACAAAGAAATGCCATTAAGTGAGCTACGGTGGATGAATGTTGCTTACTTAATTGAATGAAAACACTGCATCTTCAGTAAAGAGCTTCAGTAGTACAGAAGGATAGGACATTGTAGGTAGAATAATAAAGATTATGAAACAATTTGAAAGGTAGCAAAAGCACTTCTGCAGTTTGACTAAAATAATGTGTTTAGTTCCTTTGTTAAATCAGCTCTTCTCGTGTTCTGGAAACCATTCTATGAACTAAGCAAGTTAAAATTGTTTAAATAAATAAGTTAAAATCCATGAGAGTGAGAGTAACAACTATGAACTGAAAATCCTTATGGTGATAGCTTGCCAAAAACCAAACTAAATCAAGGGAAGATTTAAAAGACATAGCTTAGGGGCACCTGGGTGGCTCAGTCAGTTAAGTGTCTGCCTTCGGCTCAGGTCATGTTCTCAGGGTTCTGGGATCCAGCCCCTCATCAGGCTCCCTGCTCAGTGGGAAGCCTGCTTCTCCCTCTCCCTCTGCTGCTCCCCCTGCTTGTGCTCTCTCGCTCTCTCTCTGTCAGATAAATACATACATACATACATAAATAATAAAAATAAAAAGTAAAAGACATAGCTTAAAATTATGCCCTGTTTATATTCAGGAAGTTGTGGGCTTTTAGACTATCTAAATAAAAATATCCATGCAGATCCTTCATGCCTAAAACGTCAGCCTTTTTTTCCTTTAGGCCTCTCAGAGGAAAATCGGGTGATTTCCCGGAGACAATAGTGATGTAAGTTGGTAGCCACAAAATAAGAGCCATGATTAAAAGTCAGTGGTCAGTAGTTGATTTAGTTGTCCTTTTTTTTTGGTCCTCGTAAGCATAGTTGAAAGTTGTCAGTAACTGGATTTTTTTTTAATTAGGCCTAGAAGTGGCAATTCTTGAAGAATATGATGCTATATTTGTTCTCTTGGCTTCAAATCTAAAATGAAACAGAACATTTTTTCAAGTGAGCACAACTTTGGGTGTGCGGGGGTGTGTGTGTGTTTGTATTCAGTAGCCAGTTGGTAGTTCCTTCCAGCACCATCTAAGTGAGCCAATTTAAATCTCACTCCAGATTCTTAACTAAGTGACCCAGGTCTATCCGGGAGTGGCACTTACTTGTCCCTTAGGGGATACGTTTGGCATGATATTCAGTTGAAGATTCAGTAAACAAGGTTTATGAGAAATCAGTTAAAACTGAAATTGCAAATGGGTAATGAGGTACAGATTACCCTAAAATGGCTTGAATGTATTTGTCATATGTGCACGAAGAGAATTTTTTAAACGGGTTATTTTGATTAGAATAAAAACCAATCACAAATAAGCCACTTAAAATTTGCTTTCCTTCTAGGATCATTTACTTTGAGCGACTGACCACGCCTTCTTCCAGGCCCGTCTTTGTCCAGGGTTTGGTGTAGTCACACACATGTCCTTGAAGAAATGTAGCATCTTTCACGAGATTTTTGTGCAAGTGAAATCAGATACCAGTTTTTATTGCAGAACCTAGCCTACAAATGTTTCTCTTTAAAGACATTTTTAATAGAAACAGTAAGGTATAAATCATTTGAGCAATTACCTGGACATTGTGGAAATGGGGCTTGGCTTGTTCTGTAGCCCCAGATGTTTCCAGATTCCAGTAATAACCCGGTGCAGATATTTACAGCTTAATTTTCTGTGCATGTGCACTTGTCCACAAATGGCTCCTATTTCCCATTTTCTGTTGGACAACTGGGCCACTTAGAGGTAAAGAAAGTGATTTCAGCTTGGGTGATGACAAACATTAATGGTTATAATAAGTTGCTTCTAGAAACTTTGATCACTTAAAAAAATGGAGAGGCTAAATCTTAGAGGATTTTATACTAAGAAATAAAATAAATTATTCAAATAGCATTTTCCTTTATGGATGGGGATGGGGTGAATAACCTCCCCTCATTCCTCAAAATTATATTTAGCTTTGATATACTGTGTGATAAAAGTGATTTTTTTTTAAATGCATCTTCTGGCACTGGTTGGGTTATCACGCAGGCTGCTAGTTCTCCTTGCATTACTATTCCACAGTTTTTCTTGTTCTTACTAGAAACTAAACAAATGGAAAATAATGATTGGTAACCATCTGCTGTGCAGAAATTTCACATATAGCAGTTAGCTCTATTTTATAAAACAAGACCAAATGAGTAGATTATACTGTTGCCAGTAAATAGCAACATGCAGTAGAGCTTCCTTTGGACAAAGCAGGAGCATAGGGAGCCAGCTTTTCGTTATGGGAAGTCAGTTGGTTGGGCTGTGGGACTGGATGTGCCCAGGCATTTATGTGTGTGCTTGTGGTGTGTGTGTGTGTGTGTGTCCGTGTGTGGACCGCGAATAGGAAGAGAATGGGTATTTCCTCTCTATCTGTTCCTTGTGTCTCCATCCTTGCGCCCATAATTCCAATCAAGTAAGTCAGAGTATTGTAGATGCAAATAAAATGATTTAAGCACATCACCCTAGATCTCTATTTGCTTAAAAAAATAAAGCCAAAATACATACAGCCTTGTAGAATAAAGATGTGTGAAGGTACGGGGGCTTCAGATCAAAATCATGGTTTCCAGTGCTGTACAAATTATGACTATTGGCTAGCCCATTTAGCTTTAAATCAGTCTCTGGTCTCACCCTCTACCTGAGGAATACCTTAACTGGAAATTAGATTGAGTATATGTCCAAGAGATAGTGGTGGGCAACGATTATTCATATAGTTGCTACTGAAGTATAGATGTTTCATCAAGGGAAGACCTACATGAGAATAGACAGAAGTAAGTGGCCACAAAGAATTTATTCAGGTGGATCAGGTAAGGCCTGATTTTATAGTTGTCCTTATAATCAATCGATCGATCTCTCTCTCCTTCCCCCCTCCTTGCTCTAAAATCTGTTTAGTATATCAATATAGTTAGATGCTCAAAGCACACATAATCTCTCCTTCACTTATTTGATACTGAGATTTTTGCCATAGAGCAAGAAAAGTTGTTTAAAATGGGCAGTATATTGAGTTCAAAGGACCCATACAGTTCATAAATTCTCTGGTGTCTACTGGATTTTTCATCAGGGAGACTTCCAATAAAAATGATCTATTTTAGAAATAATATTGTTTAGTAGGTTGAAATGTGGTGTAATAAAATTAGACCTTCAGTCTTCTAAAGTTACTACTTAGATGGCACCCTTGGGATGGTAAAATGGCTGTATAAGCAGATGAATCAGACAGTTCCACTGATGGGTACATTTGTCAGTCTCTGTTACAGATATAATATATTCTTATATCTGTAATCCTGACACTGTTACATCCAAATGAAATCAACATGAGGTTGTCATCTTTAAGCAAATATGTTAAGTGTTGTCTTTTGTGCTTTGGATTTGAAAGAAAGGGGCCCAGGGGAGACAGCATCATGCAAATGGAACAAATCCCATTTCTTCTGAGCTGTGCTGTTTTCCCCCTCCATGGCAGCTGGCTGTGTTATCTTTGTGTGTTTCTCTGAGTGCTGACAATTCTTTCAGTGATCTAAGTTAGGGCACATTAGAAAGTGGAAGCAGCTGTCTGTCGCTATACTGAGAGACATGTTTGCTCTACTGCAAAGATGAAGGACCACGAATCCTTGACACACTCCCCCCCCCTCCCCCCTGTACTTTCCAACATGATCAACATTCAGACGCACAGATTGTCTGCTTGGACAGTTTTTTGTTCTGACTGACAGCATCTGGCATAGACAAATTTAAAAATACATAGCATGCCATGCTTGGAATTGGAACATCCCTTCTTTATTAATCTTCTCATTTAAACCATTCATTTACATTTCAAGAAAGGTTACAGCTTGATATGGTTGAAACGTTGATTTTTAAATGAATAACCTTCTAATGAAAGGTCTTGAATGAGTACCAAGCAGCTAGTGTTCATTAAAAATTACACCCGATTAACACGGCCTTGAAAGCCTGAGAGGAAAGGGATTTCTTATTGTTTTAATCCACAGTGCTATCCAGTGTTTACCTTTCAGGCACAAAGCGAATAGAAATGATGCCTGTACTCGCAACACTTCTGATATTGAACACAACTATGATATCACCCTTAAGCCGACAAAACACTTGGCCTCGTTTAATCAGCTTTCCTTCCCTCTGAAAACCCCCAGAGGTGTTAAAAAATTTTTTTAAACATCACCAAAATATGCTTCTTTCAGATCTTCTCTCTCTCTCTATGTCCCACCCCTCCCCCCACCCCAAAATACTATGTCTCTGTGCCCAAAGCGGAAAAAAATGGAAAGCTTCTATGTTTTCAGACAGAAAAGTGGTAGCAAACGCTTTTCGATTAAACATTCCCCCTGACCCCACGTTGGTGGATATACATTTATTTGTCGGCATTACTTTAGTAATAAAACATAACAGTGCAAAAATTGCTCTTTCTCTGCCTCGCGTCACCCCCTCACACACTCACATTTCTTATCCATTTTCAATTTCACAGCCAACCTCAGCAACATGCTTGTCTAGCATTTATGTAAAAATAATATGAAAATTGGCCCTATCAGTCCGTCTGTGGACTTCGAGTCCAGGGTTGGGGTTGGGAGGGGAGAAGGAGAATCCTTCCTTTTATTACACATTTTAGACTTTTCCTCTCACCGTGAATTTCAGCTAGGACCACTCAGCTGCAGGTGTGGCCACAGTAGTTGCGAGGGGTGTGTGGGTGCGGGGGAGTGCAGAATTATAACTGAAAAAGAAACTGTTCAAGTGCTGGGTAGTAAATATGTAAAGCAAGTGTGCTGGTTAACTTGGAAAAAGAGGCTTCAGAGGGAAGTTCAATGAGCAGTTGTAGGCAGAAGAGGTGATGTATTTCTTCAGCACGTGTATGAGGTCATTTGCTTTAGGATACATTTTGACAAATTTCAGAGAGAAGTAGATGCTAAAATAAAAATGAAAACAGTTTACAGCTTCATATCAAAGGTACTTTTACATTTTTGAGTATGAGAGGGGGAAATAGCACATTTTTATCCCAAGGATTATGTATTATTTTTAAATTTTGCTAATTTGTGTATGGTGCACTTTTTTTTTTTCTTCATTTAAACTGTTCATTTAAACAAAATAAATCTTGGAAACTAACATTATCTTTGAATCTGGACTCAGCTTATCTCTCTAACCTACAACCCAGATCCGGGCTCTAGAAATTTAGGGTGGACACTGGTTGCTGTTTTTCTTTTCTCTCTTTTTTTCCCTCCTCCCTCCTTCCCTCCCTCCCTCCCTTCCTTCTTTCCTTCCTCCTTCCCTCCCTCCTCCCCTTTCTTTCTTTCTTTTCTTTCTTTCTTTCTTTCTTTCTTTCTTTCTTTCTTTCTTTCTTTCTTTCTTTCTTTCTTTCTTCTTTTTCTTTCTTTTTCTTTTTTTAAGAAGCTAATGGCAGAGAATCAAATCCCAGTAGGTCTAGTTCCAGCATTTTGATTGCCAGTAAATGTTTTATAATCAACATTTCAAATATAAATTACTTAGTTTATTTTCCATTTTGATTTTTTTTTTTTTTAATGACCAGGTTTTCAAGGTAGTGCCAATGTGCATCTGTAAGCAAACTGGGAATGGGTTAGAGAACACAGTTCCCTCGTGTAAAAAGCCAGGTTTAGCAGTAATGCTTTTAATCTGGACTTGTAGAGGATTCAGGAGCATCCATAGATCTGCTCCAGTAATTATCATACCCCAAGTGGCACTGGAAGAGACATTTGCCTAAAAACTTGATGTCTTCATTATGCTGTTTACATTTTAATTAGAAACATGAAAATTACTGATTCATACAGGCAACTATGGTTTAAGTGGTTTCGTTCGCCATCCAATAAATCATAAAAAAAAAAAAAAAAAAAACCAACCCACAGTTGGCATAAATAGTTTACTAGGAATCATTCATGGGAATAATGTGTTGGCACTATAAGCTGCTTAAAATATGTTTTTATTTTACCAGAGGTAGAATTTGCATATAAATTAGAGAATGGCATTTTAAGTTGACAGTCATTTATGCAGAATACCACCCACATGCAAATTCATATATAGCTGGTTGTGTACATTTTCTGTGAGTTTATAGGGTTTTGCCGTATTGTGGTCGTGGAGATACACTGAGTCTAGTCTATGAGTTTTTAAAATGCATGTCCTCTCTAAAAGTCCATTCAGAAGTGCTGTGGGTGTTCTAAATATGCATATCCACAAACACATCTTTTATCTCTTGGACAATATCAACTTGCAATAGGAAAGATGTTTATTTCTTGTACGTTACATATATGCCCCAAGAAGGAGCTGCCGTTGCATTTGCTCATTCATTCCCTCTTTCCTCTTCTCCCCTTGCCCCCTAACTTTTGCATGTCCCTGTCAACACTGCCGCCCTAAAACTGCTTCCCACTCTGAGCGGCTGGACTGAAGCAGGGGGTAGCTGTCAGAGTCCATCCCTGAGTCAGCAGCACATCCATTGCCTGAATCTTGCGACAGTCACTCATCCAGTTTTCCCCTCCCTAGGGGACAAGCGTCCTCCTCATCAGTGAGGAGGAATGACCCTTCTGTCTGGCATGCTCAAAATCCCAAATCTCCCCACTTCGATGTGTGAGTTCAAATCCCCCCTCCTGGAGGCAGGGCTGGGACTCTGGCTAATGACTCCGAGATACAGAGGGTCAGTGCACTGGTGAGCTGGAGAACTGAGGCATCGTGCGAGCCGACTTGTACATTTTTCCCATAACTGTAGACTCCTCTCCTCCCTCCCCTCCCATCCTAGACCCTTTATTATAGATCAATATTATGCAAAAATGAACCAGCAATAGCCACGGCCATTAAAACCCATTTTTCTTTTCGTTATCTCTGTTAGAAAGTTATTGGCCATGGCGGGAGGCGGCTCTGTTATTCTTTTTTGTTTGTTTATTGTTTTTTGGCTAAATGGAAGCATGTTTATTTTGTATCTAGGCCCATAGGCCATAGGTAAAAGTGAATTTTAAAAATATTACACAGGAGGGAGAGTCTACATATAGGTGTTCTACCTGAAATGATACAGCAGCCATTGTTTTAAACTTTTGAGTGGGAATGCATTACACTGAACCTCCTGCTTGCTAACTGCATGATGTGATTTCTGGGAACTAAAGGGAGTAAGTAATTCTCATGAGGTGGCTTTTGGATGATACATTTTGTGCTTCATCTCTGCATCTTTTGGGTTGTTGTTGTTGTTGTTTTAGAGTTCTAGGGGCTTGCGAAAGTTTTAAGATGCTAATAAGTTATTTCGTGCTGTCCACACCGTTATTGATTTTAATGAAAAGTCACTTAGGATCATTTTCATCGTCACCGAGGTAACTGGTTTAGGTTGTCAAACCAGGGCTTTTAAAAACAGTTACTAGGGCTTTGCATTTCCCAGGCAGAGTTCCTGAGCACATTAGTTAGGGTAATAGTGAATTCATGGCCATATGCTTATTGGTTTGCTTTGCATCACCTCTTTTTTATGGGGGCGGGGGCAGGCCGGGTACTTATTAGGTCTCGGTACTTCCTAGATGTGATTAGACACAATAGTCGACATCCATAAGGGCAGAAACATGCTGCTTACTTGTACACATGGCAACATTCTACTAGTTCTGTGCTGTCTGGTAAATCCTGTCTGCTTTATGCAGTGTGGCCCGAAACAGTTGTGTGGTGAGGGAATGCTGGCTGCTGGCCAGCCATTGACTATGAAATCCTGGGCACCTGAGAGCTTATCACTTCTTTTGCTTTGTAAAAGAAAAAAGTGATGGGAATGTTGGTAAACTGCCATGAAGGTTTAAGGCTGCTGGAACAAGATGCCGTGTAATCAGATTGGAAAATGGAGCTTGAGATTCTCTGCATGGAGAGCAGCCGTCTGTGGACCCCGTGAGCCGCTGTGCAAGTGCCCGAGCTGACCACTTTGTTAGCAAATCAGCTTGTTTGCTGCAGCAGCAGGGTGGAAAAGACCAGAGCTTGTGATGGTATGTAACGGAGGGAGAGCTCTTGCATGGCACAATCTAATCAGCTTGCAATTAGCTCAGGCTCTACAGTCACCTTCTTAATTTTCTTCCTTCCCCCTCTTTGTGCTAATACTGTGCACTTTAAACAATTAAGTGAGGGAAGTAATCCTTCAAGCAAATCAAAGCCATCCTTTAATTTTATCACTCTGCTGGAAAAGTATCAGGTGGTCCACTGGTCTTCATCAGATGCTGGAAATTCTCCGGCTTACTGTAGCATAGAGAGGGGCTTTAACCAACTGATTTTTAAGATAATCTTTCAAAATATCTTGGCGGGGGTGGGGGTGGGGAGCAGAAAACGGTACATCATTTAAACTAGCAATGAAGTTGAAATTAATCGGGGAGGATTGCAAATGCCTTTTGGTTTCTATACAGTAGTGAATCTGTTTCATATTTTTAACAACCAGGGGCAGGCCGTGCGTGTGCGTGTGCGTGTGTGTGTGTGTGTGTGTGTGTGAAAGAGAGAGATCTGTGTGTATATATCTCATATGTAAAATCCTTGATGCTGCTGTTTATTTAGGCATTTCTGTATAGCACCTTTCTGAAGGCTCTGATGACAGTCCCTTGTACTGATAATTCCACTGCTTCACCTTTAGCGAACTTGATTCACTAAGGTTTAAAAGAACAAGGATATCATTGCTGATCGAATGTGTTACTTGTTAATCCTTTAAAATAAAATTCAGATCATGTGGGGGAGAGGTGAGAAGAGCAAAGCATAGGTTTGCAAAATCGGCGTAACAGTTTTACATTTTACTTAATTCAAGGACAGTGACTTCTGAAATACTACTTAAAAGACACCTATTCATCTAAATAAAATAAGTAAGTCCTCTAATAGTATTGCTTACTCTACCTTGTATCAATTTTCCTATTCCAGAAAGCTTTTGCTAAAATATTATCCATGTGCATGAATCTCTGACCAGATGTGTTTTATTAGGTGTTTGTCATGAGGGAGAAAATGGGCATTATTTCATGAATGTGTACTTTGGAAAGCAGCATAGGGAATGAGGATTGGAATTTGCTTTTAATGATTACTAAAGAATTAATTAAAGTATTTTAAGTGATTTTGTTCCAAAATAGTCAGTTCCTTTCTGGGGGTGGTTTGTATTAAGAAAAACGAACATAGTCATAGTATTATTGATACTTGATTACATTAGTATCATATTTGAATTCTTTCCATGTTGTCAACATAAGAATTTATTTGCCTTTATTAAATGACACAATCCTACTAATCAACTGTCTGTCTAATTTTTGCCTTCAGCAAAAAAAATCTCACAATTTATATTTATAACCAATCATTTGGACTTAAGGTGTTTTTTATTTTTAAACAATTCAAAAAGTTTAACTGTTCAGGTATTAATGCTGATTAAAAGATAGCATGGCTTCCATTTTGCTATACTTATTTGATTACATATCTTACTTTTGTATTTGGGAGAGTGATTTCAGTTTGAGAGAAAATGAAAATAGTTAATATAAAGTGCATTTAAAATTAGGTTAGCTTCTAAGTTTGCCTCAGGGCTTTGCTGGTGTTGCATCAATGTGTCCTTTTGTTGTGTTTTGAACTTTTTTTGTTTTTAATTAAAAACATAGATTAAAAGAAACATCTATCACCTACACACATTTTATGCTGCAAAGATTCACTTTATACTTCTTTAGAGGACAAACTCCATTAGATATGCACTTACTGTCCATCCGATTGTAAATCTTACAATTTAATGGTAATTCAGTGAGCAGTTATTGCTTCAGTGGCCTTTTTTTCTTTCTTTTTTGTCCCATCTCACTTGTGAAATAGGGTTACCCTTTACAAGTGTCACATCCATAGATTCATCTTTTGTACTTTGTAGTTGTTCCTGGTGCATCATTCTTAAGTTAAAAAAAAAAAGGCAAAGCGATGGAGGAACCATGTGGTGGGGTGGGGAGTGTGCGTGTGCATGTGTGTGTGTGTGTGTGTGTGTGTGTGTGTGTACAGGAGATGGGGCTCTAGACCGAGGAGTTTCATGCTTATGCCAGAGAGAGAGAGAGAGAGAGAGAAAGAGAGAGAGAGAGACAGACAGGAGACCCAGAAAGATACAGAAACTCAGGCAAAAGAATAGCCAGGAGCATCAGCATCGGTCTAACAGATTAATCCCTTTTTCTAAATAGGCATTTCCTCTACCCTCATTCTCAGTCTAATGTACAGTTTTCCATAACAGATTGCATTCTGCACTTGAATTCCTGGAAGTAGAAATGGTATCCGATGGGGACAAGCCTCTTCGCTTTGCTTACACTGTTAATATTCTCATCCTTTTTGGACGTTGCAATACTTTTTTTTTTTTTTTTTTTTTTTTGTAGAAACAATATACACATTCATAAAGAAATCATAAAGGGATTCTCCTTTTGAAGATAATCAGTTCTTTTCAGGAACTGCGGGTTACGTGGTGCACAAATGAGCTCTAAGTGGGGGGATTTAAAGTCCTGCTACCGCATTTAATTTCTTGAGGAAAGGAGTTCAGTTCAAGGTTAGCCTGTTATTGTGGCCCAGGCAACTATTTCCCGCGTCCCCGTTCTTCCTCCAGCGGTACTGCACAAAAGGCAGTCATTTTTATTTAATACGGAGGGAGGTATTAATCACTGCAGCATTTTCTTGCAAAAATTTATCTTATCATATTCATTGTTTCACTACCCATGACAATAATAGGTGTTTAATTACTCAATAACAGCCGTTTATAGATTCTATTTTTCCTGTGTGCTGGACAATTGGTATTGATTTTGTACTTTGATGCAACATGAAACTGCATTAAACACAATTAGAATTCCAAGGCTGGTAAAATGTGCATTTGTTATGGTAACTGGACTTGCTTTGAGAAGCGGCAAGCGTCTTCTAATCCAGGCAGTGCCTTTGGAGTAAAAAGGATATTTGATTTTCTTGCAGCGCTGTGGTTAAAAATGAATGCTCTTTTTTTTTTCTCATGTTGCGTGTGTCTGTGCACACACGCATGTGCACAAGTGCGGAGGTTTTAGTTTTAGCGAAGCAATAAAGAGTTTGTATGAAATGAAAAGATGTGAAACGGATGGTCCTTTGTAGTCCAACAAACCATTGTGCATAGGTGAATGCTGACTCCATGTAATCTTGTAATTGTGTCTCTTTGGTTAATGCTATAGGTCTTCATTTTATCAATAAATAAGTTATTACCTGGGGTGAGGGTGGGAACTGTACCAGATGAAATAGCACCTTCATCTCCCGCTGGCTTCTGGTCCACATCCTTTTAAGGTGTTGAGGAAGACCTCCAAATCCCTACTGTGTCATAAGTTAAACATTGGGTTTTGTTAAAATTGGCACTAAATAAAACCTTTCATTTACCTGACACGATTATGTCACAGTCAGGAGGCAGGCAGTCTTGCCCAGAACTAAACTCAATTCTATGTTCCAGCAACAGTGCCAGTCAGCCTGTTTTGCCTTACCTTGCTGTTCACACACACAGTTCCGTGTGCACTTGGCACATCCAAAACCGTAATTTGAGGGGACTCGCTTGTTGGTCAGTGTGCATTAATTGCCTAGGATTTTCAGCTCCTTACAGATTTATTTCCTGTGGCGGAAGGTCACTTAGCCTTACCAAAATAAAAAGCAAAATAAACCAAGGACAGACGAGAGGTTGCTTAATCTTCTTATTTTTCATGAGTGGGGGAGCTCGTACCCTTGCTAAATCTTACTTTGTATTTCTTTCTAAGGACCATAGACCTTTAGGCTGGAATTTCACACTCATAGAGAGTGAACCGGATAACTTCCCTTACCCCTACAAATGGAGGCTGCCCATTGACACACTTGCTTTCTGCATCAGGAGGGTGTTTTAACTGCCAGAACTCTAATGATTACCACTGCAACATGAACTGATATCACTACTTCGGCATAGAATTAAAAAAGAAAAAATCTGTGTAGTAGGCACAAAACTTCAGGGAAGATTTTACAAATACTTGCCATGTCTTCACAGTACAGAAGCAGCCGCCATTGTGTCTTAGTTTTAAGCAGACTTTTCTTATTCAGTTAATATTTGTATTGTTATTTTCCTTATGGGCTGTCATATGACAGCATATGTTAACGTTTGTAAAGCCATAAGAAAATAAATATAAATAGTTTACATCTGGCTAGTGTAGTTCTTTTTTTTTTCCCCCTTTTTCCTGGAGCTTCCAAGAATGAGAAAAAAAATAAATTGACTGGCCTGCCCATTTTAAAACACCGTTTTATTTTTTGCTCGTAGACGTTGAGAAGAAAAGCCAACTTTCATTCCGGAAGCATGTGTTACATGTTTATTTTGCTTTACTGGGGCTGGACAGAGACTGGCAAGAGGAGGCTTCTCCAGCGGTAATGGGATCTGAGGTCCGCAAAGTCCTGTGCAGATAGATTCTCGGTCACACAGCAAATCACTTCTTGGGCTTCTAATAGCTGGGTGGGGAATGCTGGAAGCTTGTAACTTAGGATCATGCCTTGAGGGGGGATTTAAAAAAAAATTGCCGAAATTTCCAAATTTTTGGCCTTTCTCCTACAGATTAAAACTAAGGTCCTCTTGATGCTCTGACCTGGGTCCTAGGTCCCTGGTGATTTGTGTGTGTCCTTTCCAAATGACCTGTTTGGTGCTTTATATTTCTGTTTAGATAAATCACTTAATTTTGAATAATTGAGTGTAGGCTCAATTAAGTGAAAGATGATCACATGTAATTAGCTAGCTGTAAAGTGGATTACCTAAAGAACTGGTATGGAGGCTGTTTTATGGTTAAATACTACTCTTTAGGTAGGCTTTCACTGTAAAGAGGAGTGCGTTGGTTGCTAAGGAGTGTCTAGATTTGGATTTGGGCTGCACAGCTCACTTACTGCAAGGTGGATGTATTCCTTCTCTGTGCTTGCCAAGGGCCAACTTATGTGGTGCAAATGGAAAGTTGGCTTTCCGAGGAAGCTGAGTCCTCAGTGGGACACCCAGACTGCATGTGGATTTACACTCTAGCATCCGTACGAAGAAGCCCCATCTCCGTTTTCATAGCTCTTTATCTCAGACATGGTTTTCACTACTGTTTGAAGCATTCTCACTCTCATTTAAGGTAAGGTAGGGTCCTGGGTCTGATGATCTTTGATTATTTCTAACCATAAGGTCTGTGATTCAGTGATGTCTCCTGGAAGTCATTCTCAATTTCTCTCTCTCTCTCTCTCTCTCTCTCTCTCTCTCACACACACACACACACACACACACACAAGCTGCTTTATTTTCAACATGAGAATAGCAAAAATGATACCAACTGTAGCTGTCACAGGTTTTATCTCTTGTTAGCAGGGAGCTCGATCTTTCCTCGTAGGGGAAAGCTAGGCACACAAAACAAATGCATTTTTCTTAAAGCTTTTGTTTGTGCTTCCACCTAATGATATCAGTCAGGCCCTAGCTGAATAAACTGACCAAGTATTTGACTAGCCGAACCAGTCATTTCCACAAGGGATCGTGTAGAGAATGGCTCGGGACTCCTCGGGAGAAATCCATTTTGAGAACCTGACTTTCGTCATCTTGCCTCACAGAAACTTTCTCTATCCTTGCGGACAATGTAGTCTGTGTGCAGCCATTGCTTTGTAAGCATTCATATCGTATGTGGTAACTTCTGAATCCCTTTGACTTTTTTACTTTAGGGTAATAGAGTATTTTGATTGTGGAAGCATTCATAGACTCCAGTGGGTCAATATGTCCACTTTTTTTTTTTTCTTTTTCTCTTTCTGAGCTTACAGATTTTGCCTGCCCTCCCTCCCTGCAAACCTCTACAGCGCCCACTCCTTCCCTACAGTCCGCTCCACAGTATTCCTCTCCCCTCTCTTTTAGCTGTCGGAATAAAAAATCGATAAGACTATTAACGCCATTTGGAACTTTTTAAAAAAGAGAAATAATATTTTAATTACTACTGACATGCCAGTTTGAAGCCCATATCCTCCTTTATGACAGTTCAGTTTAGAAACTACATTGCTTCATTTCAGTAACTTTATTACCATTTGGCTCAGAGATTGCTATTTCGCCTTGGCCACAGATTTCATCAGTTGCCCGGTTCACCTTTGTCCACACTATACTTGTGAAATGACCTCGTCTGTTAGTGCTTGTCAATAGTAAATTGCTATATTCTGCGCCTAGAAACACACCAAACGACTACAACTCTTTATTGAATGACTGAGTTTGCAGTTAATTTTTTAAAATTAAAACTTAATTGGAATGGTCTTAATTACTACTTAATCCTGGTTAATCAAGGCACTGGTTAGGGTCGGCTGCCACAGACACCATTCTTACTGGTAGTGGGAGCACTGAACACGGGGTAGTATGTGGGTGTCTGTGTGACCAGCGTGTTATCTTTGTCCCCTCCCCCATTTTTCCAACGATTCTATCAAAATAACGGTGTGCAAAGTGGTCAAGTTTCAATTATTCTGATGACATCATATCAATTTTCTTCTCGAGAATTCCCAATGACTAAGTCATCTCTTCACAGAAAGTTCTTTTTCAATGGTGAGGAATTTGTGCTGTTGTAATATATACTAATAGGATTCAGTATCGAAGTGCGGCTTTTTTTCTTAAAATAATTATTAAAAGAATCTTAAATATGATGTTCCTTTTAAACAGAGGACTAAAATAGCGTATTTGGGAGTACTCAGAAGTTGATGATGTCAAGTCTGGATATGCCTCTGTTAAATAGGTAATTTTCTTAACTATCTAAATATATACTTTTTTTCACTGTAAAATTGACTTGAAAAGGAAAACGTCCACTGCTCACCTTTCTTAAAATAGTTTGGTTCTTTTATCTCTTTAACAAAGCTTTTTACCATGAATAGGTCACTGTTAAATTGCCTGAAAATTAAGGTAAAATAAAAGGGCAGTATACTCGGGAATCTCGTTTTTATGGAATTTATAGTAATGACAAAATACCACTGTTATTTTCCAAACGCTGTTCGACAGGCACTTACTGTGGCTCAATAATTCCACAAAGATTATTTTAATCTACTAAAAATACTTAAATTCCAAATTCTATCTTCTCTGGGTTTTTAATCTTCTTTGTTTTTGTTTTGTCTCTGTATCTTTGAAATAACCTGATATCAGAGAGAGTGTCCCCTGCTAAAATGCAGTGAGGCTTAGGTGGTTGAAGAGAGTGCTTTTGACAGATAAACATGGTAAGCCTGGTTGTTTTCATAATATTCTGAATGTCCCAAAATAAAAATGATTGAAATTTTCTTCCTAAGTAGAAATTAAGAACACATAATTATATGGTAATTATATAATTTAATTGACGTTAAGCAATGAAGATAGGAAAGAAACATTAAGGTTTCTCCTTCCAAATGCAACTCATGTTACCATTGCTGTGACATTTAGGAATATGAAGTTTTCATCACTTTGCTTATACCTATGGGCATATTTATATACCTATATATTTGTTTTAAGTGAGATTATTGTTCTAAGAAAAAAGCCTTAATAAATACCTATCTGAAAATAAAACTTTGTCAGAATTTCAGCCAACAAAAATTTCCTCTGTGAGGTGCAATAAGAGCTATTTGCTCCTCCTCAAAGGCTGTAATTTTTTAGGTTTCATGTAGCTCTGGACAGAATTCTATCAAATCAAAATCATATGTGATCTAAATGCAATTTTGGGGGGGATGATATGTAGAAAGTATTGTGAATTGTATATTGTAAATAGTATATTTTACAGAGTCCAAAATTCTGTCCAGAGCTACATGTAACCTAAAAAATCACAGCCTCTGAGGAAGAGCAAATAGCCCTTATTGCACCTCACAGAGGAAATTTTTGTTGGCTGAAATTCTGACAAAATTTTATTTTCAGATAGGTATTTATTAAGGTTTTTTCTTAGAACAATAATCTCACTTAAAACAAATATATAGGTATATAAATATGCCCATAGGTATAAGCAAAGTGATGAAAACCTTCATATTCCTAAATGTCACAGCAATGGTAGCGTCAGTTGCATTTGGAAGGAGAAACCTTAATGTTTCTTTCCTATCTTCATTGCTTAACGTCAGTTAAACTGTATAATGAAAAACAAACTGAGGGTTCTAGAGGGGAGGGGGGTGGGGGGATGGGTTAGCCTGGTGATGGGTATTGAGGAGGGCACGTATTGCATAGAGCACTGGGTGTTATACGCAAACAATGAATCATGGAACACTACATCAAAAACTAATGATGTAATGTATGGTGATTAACATAACATAAAAAGAATGCTAAAAAAAAAAATAGTATATTTTAGGTTCACCTTCCAAAAGGAAAAACTAGTACAGTCTAAACCTGAAATAAGTATAAACATTTTCACCTGTTCAAATCGTCCCATGTAGGTTTGTTTTGGTAGAGGGCACTGGAACGTCCCAGTAAGTAGAACAGTCACATTTAATGCACAACATTTGAATAGGTTGTTTGCACCTATTAGTAAGTGTCACAGTTTAAATAAAACTATTAAGCCACTGCCTTTACGTCCTTGGTTTTACCTTGTCAAACGTCTGGGGCAGAAGTTCAAGGTATTTCTTTTCATGTACATAATCAGTAACTGCTATTAATCAAAATCTAGTTCTTTAAAAAAAGAACTCACTTAGAAATAATAATGGGTGGAAGTCATCAACATGAACAACTGGATGAATTGTGGGTTCAAACTTACTGGTGGATAAGTTAAACACTAGAGCTATGAAGTGTAAAGTTTGTGTAGCATTTAACAAGCCTTGGAAGAGCATTAAAAGTAACTTACGTGTAATATGCAGTACTAATAGAGCTTCACAGAGCCCCAGAGGAAGCTGCACATGGGATTCAGGCTGCTGCAGGCTATCTGAGATGTGGAGATTATGCTCCATGAAGACCAAAATAAGGTCTCAACAAGGTTTTCTTGCAACCATGTAAATTCTCCAGATGAGGAGAAATGAAAATATGTTTAAAATTCCAGCAGCTTAAAAACGCACGCATTTATAAGTGTGATGAAAATAGATTTTAGGTTTTTATTTTCTCTGTAGTGGTTGGCATATCTTAACTGATTTTATGTTCAACCAGTGATGTTAAAAACCAACCATGTACATAGTGCCCCTATCCTGTCACTGTGTTAATGGAAAAAAAAAAAAAAGTTGAAGAGATAAAAAAGAGAAAAGGAAGACCATTGTAATAAAAGTTTTTGAGTGCTGCTTGAGACCTGTGCAGAGCAATCTCGCATCACATTTGTTAGGATTGGCCAAAAAAAAAAACCCAAAACAGTTTATATATTGCTTTTTATTTTTTTAGAAGTGCCCTAGACACACCTATACTCACACACACACACACCCCACAGTGGGCTATAATTAAAACTTTAAGTATTGAGTTTATGCCATTACCAGGTAGTTAGGGAAGTAAAAACACAACCTCTCTGGATCTCAGTGTTTTCATCTTAAAATGGATGACTTGCATTGGAAGCTTTCTAAATTCTCTTCAGCTCTAAAACAGCTCTGTATTCCCTTTGAAAAATTTTAAGAACATGGAAACTGATTGTGCCACTCAATTTTTCTGGTGGATCACAGCTGTGCAACAGAAAGTATTGGACACTGTGTTATTTCTGAGCCTCTAGGAGAGCGGTTCCCACACTGTGGGCTGCAGACCTCGGAGGAATCTTGGGCTTACTGCAAAGGTTTCTCAAATTCACATGGGCCCCAAACTGACATTTGTCACACATATGTTCTACAGGTTTTTTGGACACGTGTGGAGTCTCTTGTGATTAGAGTAAAAACATAAATCTGTTTAGAAGCATCACAAAGGTGTCACAGAATTTACTGTAGTTCTTAGTCATTGTTTCCTCCATCAGTGGATGCTGAAAGTAAAATCGGTATCTTGAATCTGTGAGGGTTTTTTTAAATGTTAAAAAGGGTGGAAACCAGTAATTTGAGATGAATGTGTACTCACTGGGAGTACATTAATTGCATATAATGTAAACTATTAAGCATTGCCTTGGAAATTGTGCCATTAATATTTTTCCAAGGGCTTTGGAATTTTTATTCCATTTGAACACCTAGTTGGGGTTATGGCTCCATGTCCTGTCAGAGTACTTGAAACATTCCATTAGCTTACTGTTAGTAGTTGTCTTATAAACTCCTCCTAATGGCGAATAATAACTGTCATTTGTTGAGCATTTACTAGGCGCTGTGTACGTGTGTGTGTGAGTGGGTCTGTATGTACAGTGTGGCATGATTTCCCCCATTTTATAGATTAAGACGTTAAGGCAAAAAGATGTTAGGTATCTTGCTCAACTCCTCTTAGCCATTGGCAGAGATAGGAATCAAAATTGGCCTGTGTAACATCATCAAAGCCCGCACAATGCCTGTGGCCGAAGTGAATTTCAGATTGAGCTAAATGGCACGTACAGCTCCCACAAGGAAATGCCTGACTATATAGCCCACATTCTGTAACGCGTGTGTCATCATCATGACAGAATTGCCTTTGTGTGCCTCAGTTTACCCAGATTTAAAGTAGAGAAACATGTTATCATTTCATTTTACTTTTCTTGCGAGGATAATGTATGAATTAGTTAATGCTCATAAAGAAGTGATTTGATGAGGGGAAAGCTCTATCTAAATGCTAAGTATTATTTATTATTCATGTAAGCATATTACTGTACCCTTCAATCACCTTTTTTTGGATGTTTCAAATGGGCAATTACTGTCTCTTTGTGTAAGGCTTTTAAAATTTTTAATTTAAATTAAAAGTTAATCTAATTTAGGAAAACTGCCAGCTGGAAAGGAACACAGATTTTTTTTTTTTCCTTCCTTTCCAAACAAAACAGCAATTCAGAGTAGACTCCCTTTTAATATAGTAATGTGGGTAGGCTTTCCTGGGCTACTGGTATTAGGAAGGAGGGCTAATTAGGAATGGCTGCTTTGTAATGCTGGTAATCTATGTGTTAGGATTAGTGCTGATAATAGATCTGATTAGGTGGAATTAACTGATATTTAGAAGGATGGAGATTCCTTTGTTTATGAAATCTCCAGTTTGGGGGTACCACGTACAGCTGAAGTGGCTGAATCCTTGAAATCTAGTTAATGTGGCTTTTCCACAATACAGTGCCCAAATATGACTAGGGTCAGCAAGCAATGAGGGTCATTTGAGCCCAAGAAGACCTTTACTTCTCAAGACCTTACTGAGGGGGCCCTACAAATAGTGAAAAATCAGAGTTCAAAGATCAGAAATGTCAAGTATGCTTTAAAAGGGAAAGGCGCATTTACCTGAGCTCTTCAGTTAATATCTAGCAATCCTTGATGGGAAAATCCTTCTGTAACTCTCTTTTCACATGCCTGTTGACTCAAAAGTAACTGGTTTTCATTTAAAGGTAGAAAGTGAAAGACGTATCGTTAAAAAAAAAAAAAAATCACTCTTTCCTTAATTCTTCCCCCCCACAAATTTGCATATTCAACTTTCCTTTTAAAATAGCCCAGTTTAAATATTCCCGAGCACTATTAAATTTTAAGGAAGTATGCTTAGAAATCACATTATTCAGTTGCACAGCGTCGGTTGCCCAGCAGTATCATTAAATCCTCTGGAGTGATTCCAGTCCCATAAAAATTAGGGACCCCTTTACATTGTTTCCATATTCAAATGGAAATCTTTCTGCAAGTTAGTAATTAAAGTATTTAACCTCTCTCTCCCTCCATTTATTAGAAAACTCTTTTTTCTTTATTTTTTCAATTACGAAAAACTGCTAAAGCCAATCAAGCATTTATTTTGATAAACCGCTTGTAACAGTCTCAGCTAAATTCTGCAAAGACAAAAAAAAGCTAAATAATCACCCTGAGCAGATTTTGCGGAGACCTTGCTCAACCTGTTCAGGGATAATTATGCCGAGCTTTTAGTATGGGGCAAAGGAAAACATAAAATTAAGGCATGAAAAAAAGTCTACCTATTTTGAGAAAATACTGGGATAATTGGTACTCTTTTTATTACCATTTTATTATAGGAAGATACTGTCTTGCAATGAAATATAGGTTTACAGCAGTGAAATAGTACTGTGAGGGGTTGAGAGAATTTCTGTTGGATGGATTGATTTAAAATGTAATAAAAATAGCAAATTGCTAAATAGTGAATTGCTAAATAGTCAAATTAGAGTTCATTGTTTAAATGACTTTTTTTTTCCCTTTTCAATCATATGATGTTCATAATTGCTTTGTTTCTGACAAGTACACTATAGGGGCCTTTCTTTTCTTTTCTTTTCTTTTCTTTCCCCCCCTTTTTTTCCCCCTTTCAGAGTAGCCTTTGGTTTGGAGCTACAACCACAAACTTCCTTTGAGAAATGGAAACGTCAGGAATGGTACCAGCACAGGCAAGGGCCTAGAAGAAGGCAGTAGATTCACAGTGTTATAAATGGTGGTGACATGAAATGTGACCCTGATAATAGTTATGTGGTGCTTTGGAAATTTACCTCTTTTACAGACCTTGTCCTTTTGTATATGAAGGTGGCACTGAAGAGTATGTCTCAACTGAATGATGTGTGATCTGTGGCTCTTCACATATCGATGACCAGGGTTATATCCCAGTTTAGTAGGGCCTGAAGCTTACACAACATGCGCCCCTGTTTTAAGTCTAACAGTACCAATTACAAATACACCCATGCTAGGTGTGGGTTTTGGAAGGGCCAGTGCTAACGGGGATCCCTGAACCTTCAGTCTCATTAGGCTTCAGGGTGGGTCTGCCTCTGCCGGTTACATATGTGGCAACACGATGGGTATTTGATTAGATTTGTATTGGTAGATATTCATGGCTGAGAGGACAGGACTGGGTCTATATTGAGACACGTTAATAATTACTACTCTCAGGGCGCCTGGGTGGCTCAGTTGGTTAAGCGACTGCCTTCGGCTCAGGTCATGATCCAGGAGTCCCGGGATCGAGTCCCACGTCGGGGTCCCTGCTCAGCAGGGAGTCTGCCTCTCTCTCTGACCCTCCCCCCTCTCATGCTCTCTATCTCATTCTCTCTCTCAAATAAATAAATAAAATCTTTAAAAAAAAATAATTACTACTCTCTATTCCTGGCACTAATGTTAAATATTACAGGGACTGGGGTGGGATTACAAAACCTGAATGACTTAGTCCCATCAATGACAACTTTTATGCCCCTGTTCTGGACATGCTTGAAGGTACTAACCTCCTGGATTCAATACGGAAGGGTATGGAACCCACATTAAAGAAGCCACATAGGAAAAGAGAGACCAGAGTTGGCTAAAATTGTTGGAAATATGAATAAAAATGTGGATATTGGTAACAATAATTAAAGCAGAAAAATGCTGGGCTGTTCTAGTGGGACATGGAAAGTATCAGTAAAGAAGGTATCCTTCATCTGGCTGCCTACATTTCCTCAGTGTCCCAGACCAAAAGGGGCCTCCACATGCCACTTCTCAGTCTGCTGGGAGCCTGTAGGCTAAAGCTTCTAATATCTAGAGTGGCTTCTCTTATTCTGCTTTGTTTCCAGAGAATCATCAGCAAGTGCTCCAGATTTGTCAGTATTTTTACCCTCTTAACACCTGTTAGACCTGGCGTTCATCTTTGGTAGTTGTTTTGCGTGTGTGCTCTCTTGTGTCTGGATTAGGCTTTGAATCAGCACATATTTATCGAGTAACTGTATGGTATACAAATTATGTTAAAGATGATAATAATACCATCTTACCTTTGGGTAGCTGTTTGTAATTTATAAAATACTTCTGCATCCGTTACCTTGCTTATTTCTCACAATTCTCAGAGATAAGCAGAGTAAGTGCCATAATTCACATTTTACAGAAGACAAAACTGAGCTTAGGGGACTTGCGCTCCGGGTCATACAATTAAGAACTGGTGGAAAGAGAACTTGAGCCCTGAGGTTCTGACTCAGTTGAGAACTTAGCCATCACACAAAGCTTGCAATTTATTGGAGATAAGAGATGTAAAAACAAAAACCCCCAAAACTTGAGGACATATACATCTATATATAGATAATTATTCCCTTAGTATAAGAAAGTGTCTAAATAAAGCACCCAGTGAAGAGTTGTGAATCTAGTGTTTCAAAAATATGAATTAGTTATGCTGTGTGTGTGTGTGTGTGTGTATTGACTGAGCATGTGGAGAATGCAGGGTACTGTATTAATTGATGATCATGACTATATGGTTGTGGGGGCCGTCCTTCAGTGAGAAGACAGAGCAATCAGAGGAAAAATCAGCAGTGGTTTTCGATACTCCACACTCCTCTGCTTTTGCAAAATGTGATCCCAGGCTCAGAAGCATTTCTTACTCTCGAATGGAACATCTTCACATACCACGCTGTTTCACTTCCCTCTTCCAATTGCCTCCATTGCTTGTAACCTTGACTGAACCCTTCCCTTTCTGCGTTCTCTATAAATCTGCTAGTCACCACTCCCACAATATAGCCTATTTATGACATTGTTGCATCCCAGTCTCTGAATTCTGGATTTCATCTTCTCTCCTCGAGGCTGATGTGTTCTGAAACTAGAGCTTCCAGACTCTTCCGAGTTCTCACCGCGGCCACTCTGCCGCAAACTCCGCTTCTTGTTATCCCATTAAACTATATTTCAGAGCCCTGCCCCAGTGTCCCCCTTCCTCTCTTCTCTTCCTCAAGTGAGACTGCTCAAAGACCTCATTACTCATATGCTTCCAAATCTGTACCTTTAACAGTATTCCTAATGATCTGAACAGCCTCCCGTTTTTGTCAGTTAGATAGGAATGGCTTGCCTCCCTTATGTCAATTTCATGGAATTATTTCCTCAATTTATGTTGTCTCAAAAACAAACAAACCAAAAAATAAATAAATAAACAAAAAAACCCAACCCAAAAGGGATTCCATGCTGCTTACTAGGTGCATGTCTATTACAAAAGGAGACTATAAGGAATGGAGGCTTCCCTATACTTCAGAATCCATTTCAAACTCCTATGGTCTGGTTTTAAAGTCCACATAACCCACATTGAGCCCAGGGCTTTGGTTTCTTTTTTCTTTTTTCCTACAATTTATATTGTCTCTCTTTTTCTCCCCTTTAATTTCATACAAAGGGTAGTCCCTAAAAATAGTATGTTCCTAAGAGTAGGTGAACTCATCCTCTATGCCTGAAAATCCAGGATGCATAAACCAACTTTTCAGTAGATGACAGAGCATGGTTATAATACAAATGGTTCATTCATTTTATAAAAGGTTTTTTTTTTTTTTTTTTTTTTTTGGTTACAATCTCCGGAATATCAGGTATCTTTAAATAGGTACAGTAAAATTATCTGATTTACTAAAAAAAAAAAAAAAAATATGTACCGTTATTTGGCATCACAGGCTCTGTGAAGGTTCCTTTCTTAAGCTAATATAAAAACTTTACTTGAATCTTAATTTTCTCCTTGACTGGGATTTTCTTAACCCCTGTTCTCAGGGAAGATGTAGCATTAGAGAGTAATAGTGAATTTTTGCTACATTGTTTTTTTCTCTAAAAATGTCCTATATGTTAAACAGTGTAAGAAACTACGTTCATGTCAACATGGAATGACTCTAATACACTCAGAATGCCCTACATTTGAGAAGACACTAATCTAAAACTATATTATTTTGTTTGCCTGACAATTTTTGATGTTTCGATTGCATACTTCTAAAGGAGAGTTAGATAACTGTGTGGTTCTGAGTGTGGACATGGTTGGCATGTCATTTTTTCCAAAAAAAAAAAAAATCACCATAAAATGGTATTTTGGTTTGTATGGTTTTTAAAGGCTACCCTGGTTTTTAAAAGTTGGTTTTAATTTTATAAAACTGAAAATATCTGACAAAACCCATTCCTTCCTACCTGCCCTGTCCTAACAACTAACTTTTCTTTTCCTTCTTTCTTGATTTGGGCTTTGTGAAATTTGTGCTCCCAGAGCTCTTTAATTTAGAAATATCCCATTGCATAGCTATTGTTAAATTCTTTATAGATGGTGCTTTAGCTCATTTACTCCTGAAGGGTCTTTGTGGCAAGTTAGGTACATTCCTCCTAGAGGCAGGGGATGGACCGCCTGACCTCTGGAGCACTTTCTCCTCCCTAGGGCTTGAGTGAAACTCTCCATTACTTTGTCAACATCAGACTGCCTTCACTTACAGACACAAAAATGAACCAAATTTCCTTCAGTGTATTTTGTTTCTTCTTTGACAAAGCAAGCAAACTTTATGTTCAGGTCTCCTTCTTAAAAAATATCCTTCATGCTGACAGGAACGTAAAATATCTACCATTATTTTGATTACACAGTACTGGCAGGCTCTGGTGTGAAAATTCAGCGTGATCCAAAAGTTTGTTTGCAAGTGATTAAAAGGTAGAACGCAGGATCCTATGGGAATAATAGCTCTCATTCTGGTTAGGGTTCTTGTCCCATCTACAAAAGTTTTGCTTGTTTACCTGAATTATGGTACTTTACATCTATCATGAATTATGTGTATTCAGAGTTTCAAATTAGCAATTAGCAAGCAGGGAACGTGGCCTCCTTGCTAGAGCACTCTGAGTTAAATGACACAGTGTCTGTGAACACTCATGGCGCTTTCTTCGGCACACTGTAGGTACTCAATGGATTGTTGAATCTCAACAGAGTGCTCGGGTGACACGGGGGGAGACTCTCACTCGCTCTGTCCTTGCTGGGGGGGCCCTGGAAATAAGACCTGCATTGTCTCAGCTTCAAGGCCTCCCTATCCTGGGGCAGGGATTCTGAAAGAGTGGAGTCGGGGGAGTGGGAGTGGTGCCAGTGAGGGGGGATTTGGATAAACGGCACAGAGGAGGAGGGGTAGGTAATGAGCGCAGGCTGTCTACGCCTTCCACCTTTCTTCTTTCCCTAGTTTGCCATCCTCTCGCAGTCCCATTCTCTCTCAATAATTTGTTGAAAAGGTTCGGGATGGGCTGTAAGAGGACCTCCCAGGGAAGATGGGGAGAGGGCAAGAATAACATTAATCCTAACCCAAACCCCTATATGTTGAGGGAATGAACAGATCCCTTTTATAGAACTTGAAAATGAGCCTCCAGGAGGTTAAATAAGCTGCTTACAGTTTCACAGCTAGTAAGGGGCGAGGCCGGATTCAGAAGCATATCTTTCTCATCCCAGAGCTTATGCTCTCTCAGGCATACTCCATGGTGTTCCACAATGAGCAGGAAGGGAGCGCCTTTTCCCACCCATCTCCCTTTCATTTTATCGTTTCTAAAGAAGGTGGTGGGGAAATGCAAGTGACAATGAAGACGGAGAGATTGTGGGGAGGGATAAGGAAAAATACCGATGATGATAATAATAAACCTCAACTCCGTGAGGCTCAGCAATTACTGTTATCTCCATTTTATACGTGGAACTCGAAGGCTCCAGGGAAAGTAACTTGCCCAAGATCTCCTGATTAGTGTGTGGTGGAATCCTGCTCCACGCCCAGCTCTGGGACTGCAAAGCCTGTGCTCTGGCCCTGCCCTCCTGATACCCTTTCCGTGTTCCTCGCTTCTGCCAACTCAGACTGGAAGGTGCTTGGGAGCAGGTGGGCTGAGGTCCAGTGCTCAGGAAGAATGTCAGCTGTTCACGTTTTAGGAAGAAGACCGCATGCTGTCCTTCCTCCCTGTTTAATACTTTCCATCTTTTTTCCCCTCCTGCTCCAACCCCTAGTGGCTTGACTCTGGGTGGAAAGCCAGCAGCTGGAGGTTCTACATGAATGAGAAATATGTACGTGGTGGGGGAGCTGGTCCATGACTAGTCATTTTAATATTTTCAAGATACAAGCATCAACAGAGGTGGAATCAATATGCTATGAATGGGAAGGACCTAGATGGATGAGGATAATTAGAATGATGGGATTATAAAGTAATGGGGCTGGTTTTCTTCCATGCTTTGTGAAATCCAGCTGATTATTTACTAAGCCCATCTCAAGGGGTGAAGCAGAGGGAGTAAGGAAGACAGCATCCAGTGACATGGGCATTAGATATTAACAAACAAACCAATGAGATCTTAAATGGCTTTGTATTTGAGTCTCACAGTTAAGACTTGGGATATTTAAATACATCACGACCCTTTTCTGATTCTAAGTTGAATGAACACAAACTCTTGCAAAATTATTTGTCTGGAGTTCATTCAACATTAAAAACTGCTTGCCCGCCAGTCACAAAATTAAGTATTTCTGGGCTTGTATCATGCTCTTTAAGGGTATCAGAGGTCAAAGAGGTTTTATCTGTGTCTTCATTCCTTTTAACCATTTGTATCTGATGGGTGTCCAGCGCTGTGGTGGAAGCCTTTGGTAAATAGTTCCCCTGTTCATCGGTCCTGGACAGGTTTGTGGGGGAAACAGAGACATAAATACTCATGACACAAAATGTGCTTAGTGCTGTATCAGGGGAAGCATCGGCTTAAACAGGAGACCTAAAGTTGGGTACAGATTCCATGATTTACCTTGCATCCTGGGGCATTCTCTCAATCCTCTATACTTAGTTCTGTATCTCGAAAATGCAAATATTAAGTTTCTCACAAGGTTATTAGATGAGTTAAATGACACAGTGTCTGTGAACACTCATGGCGCTTTCTTCGGCACACTATAGATACTCAGTGGATTGTTGAATCTCAACAGAGTGCTGCGGGAGCGTGGAAGAGAAGGAAATTGACTACTTGCATAATTTGAGCAGTAGTTCATCAAGAAATTGACATTCAAGTTGGGTCTTAAATGATAAGAAATTGCAAGGAGGGAAGGGAGGTAGGAAAAGGGAGAGAAGTGATAAGCCATTTACTTGTTTTCTAGTCTAGTTCAAGGGTAATCAGGAAACACCTCACCAGATTTCATACTGGTTTTGTTGAAATACTAGATTATGGTATACAATTTAACATCTGTTCCTATTACGAATTTGTCCCTGCTAAGGAAACTACTGTTAGCATTAACTGTCTTCTTCTCTCTAGAACACTGGTTTTTTGTTTGTTTGTTTTGGGTCTTCACTCAGCTTCTTTATTCAAGAGACATTATTTATTAAGAATCCAAGATGTGCTAAGAATTAGGCTGGGTGGGAAAAGGTCTCTATCCGTCAGAAACTTGTAGTCTGTTGTATATACAGCAGACATGTGAACAAGTGAATTATAATATGAATTGGTAAGTGTTATCATGGGGACCTTCCATCCTAGTTTGCCTGGGATGGTGAGAGGTTATACCTGTTGTCTTGGAATAATTACTAAGAGTCTCCTTTCATTCTCAAATGTGTCCTAGTTGAACAACAGATTTTATGATGATGTGATTTAAAATGTGTACAAGATATTTTGTGTGTGCCTTGAAATGCGACAGGCTAAAAAATCAAGGACGGTTTTCTCGGAAAATGTGATTTTTTGAGCTGTGGTAAGATGCTAAGGAGGTTGCTAGTCAGAGGAGGTAGGAGGAGGGGAAAGGATGCCCATTTTACATAAGCTAGAGATATAGAAAGGCATTAAAAGGTATTCAAGAGACGATGGCACAGGAAAAGCCCCTTGTGGCCAGAGCACTGCAGGGTGTAGGATTAAAGAACGGGAAAAATTTTTAAGAGGAGAGAGTGCGACCAGATTGTAATGATTTAAGGAATGAATGAAAGTTGAGGAAGAGGAGATGTGAAATATAGTCACCTTATAAGGAATGTGGCCGTGAAGAGAGAGAGTGCTAGTCTGAGATGAAGGAAGAGAGAACAAAGGTAGTAGTTTGAGGTGAAGGAAGACAGAACTTGGATGTTCTTAAAATTGCTGGTGCACGTCAGAAGAGAAAGGGAGACAAAGCACGAAAGAGCGAGTGCGCGATCCCAAAGGAGGTGGGAAAAATGCCCTCCGGTGCCCAAGAGAATGGGTTAGCCTCTAAAACGGGAGAACTAGGAGATAAGGGAGGTAGAGAAGTTACAGGGTGGACTTGTGGGAGAGTGCCTAGTCTAACGTTTCCTTCATTTGGTGAAGTAGTAAAATGATCAAGCACAGCAGCTAAGGGGGAGGGCTAATGGTTTTGCTCTCAGTGTAGACAATGGCCAAGTGATTTTACTTCTTTGGACCTCCGTTTCTTCAAGTCTAAAGTGAGGGATTGCATTGACACCTCTAAGTTTCCATTCAGTTATGGTTCTGCATTTTACCAAATGTTATGAGGGACTAACGAACTTTGTTTGCCCTCCCTCCACCCCTCTCCATTCTGCAGAAGAGAGGCTTCTGTGGTCACATAAGTTTGGGTTACAGTTAAACAGGTTTCTTTACAATAGGACTTTTGAGAGCCTCTCGAATGCTAATGTCATTAACAGTCTTGAAGTGGGGGTTATAATATACAGCATTCTCCAAACTGATTTAACGACATAATCTAGTGTTCCAAGGAACGTAGTATGGGAAACATTCATCTAAGCGTTCATTCTCCTAAGGAGTCTATAAATATGTTATCCCAAGCTAACAGGGCTGACCACTTAGTGGCTCACTGGATGTGTGCTTGGAAATGATGCATTTCCTTCCAATATCAGAAGAAGAAGAAGAAACAAAACCCTGGGCATACCGAATATTAACAGAAATAAAACATGCAGCCCAGTCTAGGCATCAATACTTTGAGATGGTGGCAGAGAGCTCCTGTACCCGTCAGCTCTTTCCTTCGATAAGCTGAAGAGAAAGCTGTATAAGCTCATAAAGGTCTTATTTATAAGGAAGGCCAAGATAGCAGGTGCTGTGTTACCTGTTTGATTTCAAAAGTTCCAAAACAGCTAAGGAAAGTAAATATAGAGCAATGTGCCTTAGTTTTTTTATTTGTTTATATGGTATTTAGGTCTTTGTAGTTCACAATATCATCTAACTTTTTATTTATCACTTCAGATACATTGTAACGTATTTAGTATATCCTTTAAAAAAGAAAAGTAGTTCACTGCTCCCTCCCCGGAAAAAATAGTAAGTTACATTTTTCATGGTAATTCCTAGCACGTATGTCTTCTTTCTCAATTCTCTTTTCTAAGGTGAGTGATTATTTCATATTTATTTTTTGTATCTATAGGGTTTTGATTGACATAACCGCTTTAATTTTGGTTGCTTTAGATTGTGATCATGTTGAGCTAGCAGACTTCTTCCCAAATAATTAACAGTTTGTACGACTTTGTAAAGTGCACGTGCAATTTCAACAGCAGATATGTCGTTTTGTTGATTTAGTCATCAGTCTTTTTATTGAGCACCTACTATGTGCTAAGCATGGTGTTCGGCGCCAGAGAAAGAGAGAATGGGATGCAGTTGCTGTCCTGCCTTTTCATGTTTTTATCCTTCTTGTGGTTCTTCCTCGGAATTCAACCCCTTCCTCCTCTTTTGGTCTCCTTGGCCACCCTTCACTCTACTGAACACATGCACACAGACAGACAGGACCCCCCCCCCACACACACACACTCTCTCACCACTCTTGATTAACTAAAGGGTTTGTGTCCCTTGTGGAACCTGCTTAGAGGCTGAGACAGTCAGTGGGATTTGCTTTCACTTGGAAACTAGAGGCGTGGTTTCAGGTGGGTCGTGGCCGGTTCACTCTGCCCTGTTGGTTTGCATTGCCTTTGGTCTCCGCAGGTGAAAATAGAGCATGGGAAGATGCAGACGCTGTGGCGAAAGGCGGTACCAGGGGGCCTGGCTGCCTCTTTTGAGAACTGGAGTGTTTCACGGGGACTGCCTGTTGCATAGAGGCTCAGCGGAATGTTGCACACATCTGTGATTTCTTTTACTTTTTCTTCACAGATTCTTAAATTGTGTTTGCCTTCTTGTCTCCCTCACTCTCTGTGGTACAAAGGTCGTAGGTTTCATTTGATTACACTTTGGTTTTCTGTTAAACTAGGCCGGGTCACCTTGCTCCACACAGCTATTCAGAATTTGCTCATTTGTTTTATTTTTTTTTCTTTTTAACATGTCTACTGCTAAAAGTTAATGCTCTCTCCTTTTATTTTCACAGACTAGATGTCAGAGGACACAACATTAATAGAAGTCTGTCTTCCCGATTACCTTTCAGGAATAGACTTTCAAACCCCTTTAGCAATTATAATCTTCAGTAGAAAGACATGTATAGTAGATTGACTTTAAAAAAAGAAAACAAAACAAAAACTTATTTTCCTAATTCTTTGCTTTGAATTTGGGCTGTTTCGTTTAACTAGAGGCATTATTAGCCTCCTTGCCATGCATAAACATAGATTATATGTTAAGCATTTCAAGTGCTTCTAGCTTCTTAGGAAAAAACACGTTTGCTATCATATTGCTGTATATTTTTGAGCTTGTTTCTAACACCATACTTAAGAGCAAAGCTATACATAAATTTACCTTATGAAAGGCATCACCATCTCCTACTGGTATATCCAGTTAATTTGGATGTGTCTAGAAAGACCGGCCCCATGCTGCCTGTGCTCCTTATTGGATCATGTTCTCACGTGATAACCTGTTATCCAAACAAGTAACTGACCATATAAAATCTTTCTATTTCAAGATGGTTAGAACTACATGTTGAAAAAAATTCAATTTATATTTCTGATTCAAGAATTCTGTTTTTCATAGTTTTCAGTAAGAATGCGAAATAGAACATTTTATTTGTGGGGAACAGAGCCTCATTTGCTAAGACAGTAAGGTTAGAAGAAGAGTCCTTTCCCTAGGTATAAACAAACACATGTTTAGATGAATTTGATTGAACGTTTAAAATTTTTAAAGAAGAGCTGGCTTCTCGCTTCTTGGAGAGAATTCTTGAAAACAAATTTTAAAGCATTTTGATGTGCCTTTTCCTTGGATAGAACATTTTGTTCTTTATTGTAATTGCAAATTCCTCTGGCCCTGGCTGTAGTACATAGTTCCCTCTTCCCTTATTCCACAACTCCGGCTCTGTTTTTATTTGTTTTTAATCCTTAACGGGATTTCAGTTCTTAAAAAAGAGAGGGAGAGTTGATTGCCACTGACCTACTTTCATGGAGGTAAAATGAAATATTTGGCAACCAGATGAAATCTGGCTAGACTGAACAACTGTATGACCACATATTTAAGACTGCCACTCGCTGACTTACTGATGTTAGGTCACTCTTGGATTAATGAATGGGCTGTACTGTATTCTAGGCGTACCAAAATCATTGTCTAGAATAGGCCACGTCATGGAGCAAAGTTAAGAAAATGTCCACACTTACAAACCAGGGACAACACACTCAGATGCCTCCTAAGAGCAGATGCTTTAGGAATGAGTGAAGGAGGACTGACAGCAAGATCATTCCTTCTTTGTCACCATTGAGCACTAGCAGGCCGCTGACTTATGACGAGAAAGGCACAGGGTTGCTGATTCTTCTCTTTTCTGGATGTGCCAAATTCTCCATTTTATGTAGATTATATCAGGTTTTTTTTTTTTTTTAATTATCAGGTAAACTAATCAAAGACTTCACAAACACTGTATGGTCTGCATTTTGTACATGTATTGCCACTCTGTGACCTCTAAAAACCTCATCAATTTGAAATACCAATTTAGTGTTATATTAAAAACAACATGCAGAGTATTCTTAATTCTGTGGACAATGGTCAGTGATCTATTTCCTTTGGAAAACAGTTTTATTTTGGAGTCCCATGGTCCTAACGTTAAGCAAAAGATGAAAAGGCAATTTGGGTTGGTAATTCACCCAAAAGCATGTTAAAAAATGTCAAGAATTGGAAGTCAGTTCCTCATATTGTCTAATGAAATCTTCATTCTTAGTCTGTACTGAGTCTACATTTTAAAAATCATAGATTGGGGTAAGGCCTATTAAGAACCTCAAAGAATCTTAACTTTTGTCACCTAGTTCAATAATTTTAAAATTATAAAATTACATTTTTTGGTATAAATCTATCTTTGCAACGTGAACTAGATTTTTGTTCTTCCTTCTTTAGAATGTACATATGTTCAAAACACTTGAACCACCCTCCAACTTTTATTTCTCTAGGTTAAATAATTCAGGCTTCTTTACTATTTCTGTAAACCCTATTTTACACACTTTACATTGTTTCTCTGTTTTTTTTCTGGACAGACTGGTATTATTAATAATCATACTAAATACAAAAGAATTACCCAACTGTTTTATTACATTTTATATATTGTATATATTTACCTAGATTAGAGACACTTTTTGAAAATGGTTCCATTCCAAATCAGGATTAGTTTTTGTTTCTTTTCAAGCTCTTACAGCTGTTTTACACATTTGTTTCTGCCGCTAGATATTGCGGTTCCCACGTATTTTTTTCTTCCATAAATGTGTAATCTTATCTCTCCTTTATTTTATTTTAAAATTTATGTCCATGATACAACCTTCTGTTTTGAATTCCAATTATGTCCATTCCTGACTTAGCCATAGCAGCTATCCCTGGTGTGATGTCATCTCTGAAATTAAGTATCATATGTTCCTTCTTTATTGAAGGCAGTTAGCTGGAGTGTTTAAGAAATACTGGCTTCATCCTTGGGGAACACTGTAGTAGGCTTCCTTGACATTGAATCATTGGTAACTGTTCTTGCCTAGGCCCAATTTGGCCATCTGATTTATGTGCTATGTATCTTAACAATTGAGGGATACTGGAGAAAAAGTGCATGTATTTTAATGTCTGGGTCACTGAACCTGAGGACGTCTTAAGCTGCCAGATTGAAATTATTTGTAGTTTTGGACTTAATTCATGGCACCGAATATTCTAGTTACACTTGTGGTTTTAGAAAGTATTTCCTTCTCATTTGGATTCTTAAATGCAAAATCTAACCCTGTAGCATATTATGTGGGTTTGGGACACTCCCGTAGGGACCTTGGGCTCATAAACCAGTGAATGGATTATATAATGCTGCATAAATGCCGTATTTTTTATCTGACAGACATAATCTCGATCCTGTATTTTTATGTTACCTAACTGCTTTAGAATACCACTTTTGAAACAACCCATCAAAATGGAAATTGCTTCTAAAACATGTAGCAATAAATATTGGTCAAGGCTCTGTGTAATTCAGAGTGACTCAATACTTGAACACTAGTCAATTGAAATTCTCTGTTGTTGTTTTTTTTTTTTTAAGATTTTATTTATTTATTTGAGAGAGAGAGAATGAGAGAGAGAGAGTACATGAGAGGGGGGAGGGTCAGAGGGAGAAGCAGACCCCCTGCTGAGCAGGGAGCCTGATGCGGGACTCGATCCCGGGACTCCAGGACCATGACCTGAGCCGAAGGCAGTCGCTTAACCAACTGAGCCACCCAGGCGCCCTCTCTGTTGTTTTTTAAAAAAGGTTGATCATTTCCATTTTATATTATTACTTGATCCCTCTCTTTATTAGTTAGCCATATATTTCCTTTTCTTTTAGTTCAGCTTCTGTTTTCTGATTTGTCTAATGTATATCTGAGTGTGAAGCAAGCATAAAAACAGGCATAGATAAAATAAAAATCTGAAATATTGAGAATTTATATGGCATGGAAATTTAAACTATATATGAGACCAAGACACATGTGTGGGGCCCATGAAACCAGTTATGACGAGATGAACATCACTAAGACTTCCAGTGTAGAGCTTTGTCTCTGCCACGTTACATTTGAAAAACTTGCTGTCAGAGCTAAGATTTCTTTCCAGCATCTCATAATTTCACTGTTGTATTAATCATTTCACAAACTTGCTTGCTTTCTCTGCTTCTCTCTCCACAAATAATTGTTAGGCCCTGTTTGTCCTTTTTTGAAAACATGAACAGAAATTCCCGAATATTTGCAGTCCTATTTTGCTTAATGGGAAGAGGGTTCTAGAGTGGTCAGCTCTGGCTTTAGGTTTTCCTTTCTCCTGCCCACTTTATATTGTCCTGGCTGGATAGTCGGGTGACCACTACCTTCACCATGCCTACCTCTTTAACAGAAGCCTTCTGTAGCTCCCGACTTTAACTGCACTGAGTGTCATTTCCCTTCCCCCCCCCTTACTTCTAAGGCTGTAGTAACCTAGTCTCGCCTTCCATTCTAAGCAGAGATTTTTCTTTTTTTCTTTTAACCTTCCCATAGACACATTATGCACACATTTCTCCATGTTTACCTTTGTTCATGTGTTCCAAATCCTCTTCATTCTCCACAGGCGACTTCAAGGGTCATCTTGTGTGTAACTCTTTTAGGCTGTCGATCTCAATTCTAAACTTTTTCACAACTTTATCGGTAATACTCAATTTAGTTATCAATGAGATTATGCCCTATTTTTGTTTGCTGTTTTACATCCTGAATGTCAGACCTAGGGCCATGTCTTCTATTCCCAAGTTCCCACATGTTGAGCATATAGTTACCATTAGATATTCACTTCAGTGGTGATTGATCTCTTGGCTCTTTCACATGAAGTATCTCTTATAAGCAAACATGGGCATAAAGACACTGGTTTTAGAATGCTTCACTTCAATGAGAGTGAATGCCATAAAAATATCCTCTCTGCAAAGTGGAATTGTATGCTTAAATATTTTCTGACAAATTTCATTAATGGAGACAGGTAAATAAGATAAATCCAATTCTTAGGGATTTATTGGACACTTACTTTATGAAATATAATTGGTACATGATGCAGTTTTCACTAAAAGGGTTCATACCCGACTTTTGAAAGCATCTGTTTACTAACTTCTAACTTAGCAATCTGGGATAATGTCTCTTTGTGGCCTTTTATTTAGGCATGTAGTTCTTTTTCACCAAAGATTTGTGAGGACTCCCTAGCCTTGATTTAACCCTGCATGCTAGTATTCACTTATTTCTACTTTGAAAACAGGACTACTACTAAAAAGTGATTATGAAAAACTAGTATTAGAATAAAGAATTCATAAACTGCTAAATTTTAAGTTTGCACTGTTAGTCACAATGCAAAACATCTTGTTTCCTAGGTAGACAGGTACTGAATCAAATGGTAAGTGGAATCTAATGTAAACTAATCGCTTTTGTGACCAGACTCTCTATTCCTTGACTCTCTCTCTCAAAGAGGAATGCTTTGATGTGAAGTCAGTTGACTACTCTCCGTTACCTCATTTTGGAGTGAAGTCTAGCACTCTGAAAAGGAAAAAGATAAATTATTCTTTGGGGAGCAATCCAGTTTACTAAGCTGTGTATGAGGCTGGGGGGGTCAGGTGACCTGACTGCGTTCCAGTTGTAAAAGGCAAGTGCCAATAGGCAATGTGCTCTCTCTAAACTAGCACTCAAAGACCAGTGGTTTAGCTCGCAGCCGCCATTCCTACAGAGCCATTCTGGAGGAAGGCTTTTGTTTGTCTTGCCCACTACGCCTGGCACTGGTTAAAATGTTTAGATACTACTCCCTCAGTATTATATCTAAAGAGTCTAGGCTGGGTTTGGAGAGCAGGGGAGATGGGGTTCGGGAAGAGTATTATTGTTCTGAATACCAGCCTGTTTCTTTTTTTCTCTTCAAAACCTTCCAAATGCCTCTGAGAATCATGACTAAAACTTTGTCATTTGGTAATACTATTCTTCTTAACCGAAGGAGACTCTCTGGAAGCATCCAGCTGTGTGTGTGTGTGTGTTTGTGTGTTTGTGTGCACCTATCACACACACATCATGATACGAAATATGTAACTATTAAGTAATGACTAGAGATTTTAAATGATAACACATTTTTCAAATCTTACTCAACACATGCAAATGTATATTCTGCCCTTCAAAGCATATGTGTCCCTCCTGCTTGGAAAGTACTTTCGTCCCGTGTCACTTCTGATTATCTTTAGCGTTGGCAACGCCTATCCCCTAAGAATGGATATGTATATGTGATTTGGAAAAATAGCTAAATGTCATTTGGAGCCCAGCCTCATAAATGAGGAGAATTGATCAAATGAAATTGATACTTTTTAGCCTCAAAAGAGTTGTAACTATGCAGTAAACCTGCTTTTCTTGTGTTCGTAACTGGAAGACGTGTGTTGTGTGTGTGGTCATGTATGCATATAAAGCAGTACCGCCCACATTTCTCACTGCTTTCAGTTCCGCCCTTTCTGCTTCACACAGCAATGAAACTTTAGGTATGTTGTTGTATGGCTCATCAAAGTACCACTTTCAGAAGATTGTGCTTGAAGGGTTTTTTAATAGCACTAGAAAGACTGCTCTGCCACGCCACAGAAAAGCTTTCCCCTGTGTTAAGTGTACATTTAATCAACATTATGGCAATTACAGCTCTTTTTAGAAGCCCTTCACCCTCTGTTTTGTGGCAGGACCTTTGTCTAGTATAACACTGTCATAAGTAGAGGTAATTTGAAATTCATCCTCCTTTTATTTATGTCAGGGTAAGTTGGGATTGGGGGATGGATTCCCATCTTTTTCTAATGGCAGGAATTAGAGTTGCAATCCATTCTGAACTTCAAAGATAACTTTTTAGCATCTCTACCACTTGAAAATGTTGTGACCCTATTTCTCAGTCATTGCTTTTCATATGGTTTGAGTCATCTCATTGGACATCTCGATCGAGAGGTTGTTATGAGACTTAATGCCAAACTGAAGAAATCCAGACTGGATGATTCTCTCAGATAGTTTTGTGCCCTTGGTAGATTTCCCATGTACTTTTTTTTCCCTGTAAAGCTGCTCAAAAAGAAAAGAGTATTGTCTTCTTCATATGTTTTCATGATGATTTTCATTTGGTAGTTTTATGCCACATGTCTTGAATGCAGTTCTGCAAACCCACTGCTGGGGGAGTGAAGTTCTCTTTAATAGTCATAATGCAAATCCAGACTGGGCATATCCTGGTTTGGCTTCCCGGCTAGTTATCCGTCCAGTAGCATTGTATTTCATGTCTTAGGAAAAACCATTTGAAGGGCTCAGATATACAAACTGAAGTATTCTTTCACTGCAGATAATGATACTGCTAGATCATGAATATTGACCTAGAAGAAAAGCAGGCTCAGCCCTCCAGTGGATGAGTTGTGATGGCTGAGAGAGCCAATACAGCCTTCATGGAAATCATGGGTCCTTAACAAGGGAGGTAGTGGTTCCTCTGAGCTCTACACAGATCATGTCACTGTTGAAGTTTTGGTTTTAGTCCTGGAATGCCTGTGACAAACATGAATTTTATCCAGAGGATGTTGTCAAAGAAAGTAAATGATCTGAAAAACCTTTGCTACTTTAAGTTGTTAAAGAAACTGGGAAAATTTGGCTTGGCAATAGGAAGAAAGACTTCAGGGAAGACATGGTAATAGTTTTTCCTTATCTGAAGAGCTGTTTACCGTATTATAGAAAATGGTAGGGCGCCTGGGTGGCTCAGTTGGTTGAGTGACTGCCTTCGGCTCAGGTCATGATCCTGGAGTCCCTGGATCGAGTCCCGCATCGGGCTCCCTGCTCGGCAGGGAGTCTGCTTCTCCCTCTGACCCTCCCCCCTCTCATGTGCTCTCTCTCATTCTCTCTCTCTCAAATAAATAAATTAAAAAAAAAAAGAAAAAAGAAAATGGTAGATAGGCTCTGTGTGCATCACAAGAGGGTGGAGCAAAGAATATAAATTAATTTGGAAAAATGATATTTCTGATTCTGAGCTACAAGTCTAACAAATTGCGTTAAGACAGAATGTAGCAATGAGAGAGTATATTCCCATACCTGGTTAAGTATATGAAAGTGTGTTAGGTCCTTTGGGGATAGGAAACACGACTCTTACAATCTTACCTCTGGAAGGCTGGCTCCATCTTTCCAGAAGTTTACAGTTCAATAATGAAAATAAGCATTTCCTAGCTCTAATAAAACTAGAAGATAATATTTTCATTAGATTGTGCTGTTAAACCCTTTAGGAAGTGGAAGAAAGAGAGATCACTTTGAGTGGATAAACATGAACCTTTCCCTCTTATAGGCTAGGTTGGGGACATACACCTGATAACTAGACCATCTGCTTGAGAGAGACTATAGAGAACTGAACTAGGAAAGGCAAGATCTGAGGTTTAATGGGTTAAATTCTACCCCTGGGACTTGGGCCTGTTACCTAACTTCTGGGCCTCTGTTTCCCCACCTAGAAAAAGAAAATTATAGTCTCAGTCATGATTCAATAATAGATTGTTAGGATCCATCTGGATGATGTTCGTAGAAGGGTTTCAAAAACTCAAAAAGGCTTGGCAAATATTAGGGGTTGTTGTGACATAAAATTTCATTTATCTTGCTTTTACTATGTTTATGCAAAGTAAATGCTGAACTTCTCTTGAGTTTTAGTAATACCCTCATTGAGACTACATAGAATTTCAGGATAAGAATGCCTGAATAATACACTGGTTCTAAGTCTCTGCACTCTGTGTGTGTGTGTGTGTTAAAGAAAGGAAATTTTGGATAAACATCATTATGCTCCTATACTAGCAATCTGTTGTAAGGTACAACTCTTGAAGTGATAGCCAGACACACAGACACACACATGTCTCGTTAGTGGAGATTTTTATCACTGATTTTTAACCGGAAAAACAGAAACTGGTGGCCTTGGAAATACAAAGAGGATAATATGTGAAATAATGCTATTACATAGAACTCTGTAGTTACATGATTAGTATTTAATATTAGGCAAAGAAGTTGAAAAAAATCAACTTTAATAACAAAATTAGCTGGATCACAAATACAGCAGTCTAGTTCATGAATGTATATTCTCCAGGCCTGTCATAATTCCCTGTTCTGACTTTGTGGTTCTTAACTTTGGTTGCATAGTAGAATGACCTGGGGAACTTTAAAATCCCAGTGCCCAGGCTGTACCCCTAACCAATTAATGCAGAATCTCTGGGGGGTGAGAAGCAGTTACCAGTGTTTTTTAAAGTTTCCCAGGCAATTCCAATGTATACCAAATTTGAGATCCACTTCCCCATATCTATCTGTAGTACCATATTGGATTTAATAACTGGAATGCTATTTTTGACTCCCTTGTCTCCTTCCTCCCTCTTTAATCTTACCAAGTTCTGCAAGTTCTCCCTTAGCTGTATTGGTTTGACCCTTACCATCCCCAGTAATGCTAGTCTAGCCAAGACCCTTTATAGCTGAGTATCTAGTCTTCTTCTTTCAGTTCCTCCTAAGTGGTATTACCAGGTCCTTTCAAACAACAGTCTTTCACACAAGAATTTTGTCATGTCACTTAAGAACTAAACCTGCTTTGGCACCTGGAATCCAGGATCCTTTATAACCAAACTCTTTTTAAAAAATGAATCTCCTGATTGCTTATGTTTCCTATTGCAACACTTTATTTTGGGGAGGGCATTGAGGGATCAGGAAGAGGACTTGTTTTAGAATTATGTCCCCTGTAATCCTGGGGTTCTAGGGAGGAGCCTTGGGGCAGGCAGGCACTGGGAAGGGCGGAGAGGGAGATGCTGAGCAAGAGGCATGTCTGGGCTCTCTTTTGCCCCAACCCCTTCCTCTTATTTCATCCAGAGCAGGTCCATTTTGGTTCCTTAATATATTTGGGTCGTGCCTAAGATTTGATTATAACCAAAAAGAGTGTCATTGCTAAAAGGAAAACGACAGCAACAACAACAACAACAAAACAACAACTCTGAAAACTACTGGTGGTTAATCTGTTCATTTCACAAGGGAGGAAACTAAGGCTCAGGGAGGTTAAATGACTCATCCCAAGTCATATTGCTAAAATCTGCCCTTTGTCCCTGCTAGTGTGATCTCTTTACTTTCTCTGAAAAATCAGAAGAAATGTCATGCTAGCTCTTGACACAGGGCCTTATACATACAGGTGTTCAGCAAATATTTGTTGAATGAACACTTGAATGAATGCTGTTTTGTGCGTTTCTGTTTCTGTTCACATTGTTACCATAAAAAGAATACTTCCTTTTTTTTTTTTTCTTTTCTAAATCTCCTTTTCACCTATAAAAGCAATCTGTCAAGGTATATCTCATCCTACTTCGGCCTCAAAATCTGTCCCTACACTCGTGACTGCAAAGGTAATTTATTGGATTATATTTTAGCCCTTTTTAATACTGTCTTGTTCTCTAATTATTTTCTGGATGTCTCTCTTCTCTCTAACAAGATTGTATGCCTGTGCCTTGAAGTACAGGACCTTGCTATATACACCTTTTATATCTCTTCTAGCACAGACAAAGCTTAAGTCATACTTGTTGAGTTGGATTACTAGATTGCCCTGAAGCTACAGTGTAGTTTTTATGCTCCTGCTAATGGTAATTAAAACACATGAGAATCAAATATCCTAAAATATGAACTTTGAATTTTTACTCAGTAAAAGCAATGCTCTTTTATTAAGGAATTAAACAAATGGAATTTTTATGTCCATAAAATGCCTTTCCCATTAAAATAAACTCACATTCTTTTCATTTTGACCTTTTTTTTTTTTTTTTTCAAAGCAAAAGATTGCAACAGGAAAAGAAAGTAGATAAAGTTATTTGTTGTCTGCCAGATTTTTTTTCTTGAGGCCTCTGGGTACTCACAGTCTCGGTCACTTAGCATATTAGTCCCTAAAAGCAAGGCCGAACTGCAGCTTCATGGGAAAGACACTGGGGAAATGTCCAACCCAGTGTGAGCCAAGTCACAGTTGCATTCTCTGTTCAAAGCCACATTTCCTGGCTGGATCAGTTGGAATTTTCTTTTGAAGAAAAGAGTGTTCCTGGATTGGTTTCAGGCCCTTTTCTTCACAGCAGTCATTCTAGCATTCTCCACAGAATTCTTCATAAGCCAGTAGGAAAAGTGATTCAGTCATTTTCCCTGGAAAATGTATTCAAATGCACGTCGTGTCCCTTAAAAACTTTATGACCTTCTCGCTAAATGTCCATCTTCTTCCTTAGAAGAGTATTCTAGTGTATACACCAAGATTCCACGACAAGCAGCTCAACCATTCAGAATTCTTGGTATCATCTGCTTTAATATAGCATTCTTTCCATTTACTTACTGACTCTCATACACTGGTTCACTCAACAACTATTTACTGACCCCCTCAGGAAAGTAACAAAATACTTAAGAGTATGAATTTAGAGTCAGACTTGTATTTGAGTTCTTAAACTTAAGTGATATTTGATCATGGGCAACTTACTTAATTTCTCTGGATCTCAGTTTTGTAACCTATAATGTGCTCATAGTAATGGCACCATTGCTTAAGGTCATTGTGAAAAATATGTAATTCCTATGAATACCTTTAGCATAGTGTCTGATGCATGGTAGGTGTATTCCAAGTATCGTATCACACTTACGACACGACACGTTCTATGTTAGGCAGTCTGCTGAGGATACCAGAACCAATAAGGCATGTTTTCTGCTGCTAGGGATTCAAAGTCTAGCCAGGGAGACATCTAGCTAGGCATGGTTTTATTATACAATACAGCAAGTTCCATGATACAGTTACAATGAGCGATGGGCACCAAAAGAGGGTGCATCTCACCCCGGGGAAGGGGAGGTTGGAGGCAGCACAGAGAGTTTATCTGGATTTGGAAGAACATGTAGGCAGGTGCTAAGTAACAGGGTATGAGGTGAAAATGCAAACAAGCAGTGGTGTGTGCAAAGGCATGTGAGCACAGAAGAGAATGCCGTATCTAGAACAAGTCAAGGTCCATGTGTGCCGGGTTCGGGAGGGATGGCAGGTTGAGATTGAGCTTGTGGCGGTGTCAGCCTGCTCCCTTGACTGTTCTGCCCAGACTCGCCGCCTGCTGCTAAGAGGCATGGAAAACGCCTCAGAAAGGGAGGCTAGAGGTAGCTGGCTGCAGCGCGGACATGAAGCTTTGGGCTTGGTATGTGGTGCCTTTACCACAAGTAAAAAATGCAGTTAGCAAGAACCTCAGAAGAGGATGGATTTTCTAAGAAACGGTCTGGAAAGATTGAGGTAGAGGGACAAAAAGGATTTAGATGGTGTATGGAAGGAGACTCTTCCACCTTAATTTTGGACATGCACTATACATCTGGATAGGCACACTCACTACTGCCTTATTTTTATGCCTACAGAATCCACCCTGGGTCTCAAAAGTCACACCATTTTAGAAAAGTGCTCATGGAACTTTATGAACTAATTCCCTCTGGGTAAACTTGCTTTTGATGAAACAAAGAGGCCATGCAGTGTAGTGGAATCACTCCATGCTCTAGACCTTAGACTTAGGTTACCTAGAATCTGGAATTCATGCCTCCACTGACAAACTTTATGACCTTTTGTAAATATTGGGCCTCAGATTTTTACTGTGTCAAATGAAGGGTGGGTAGTAGACAATACGAGTGATAATTTCGTTTTTAAGTTCTATAAATTCAAAGTCTCTAAAATATAAGTTGTTGAAAAACAACGACAACAACAATGGCAGACGACTGGGTGGCTCAGTTGGTTAAGCGTCTGCCTTCAGCTCAGGTCATGATGCCAGGGTCCTGGGATGGAGTCCGTTGTCATCGGGCTCCCTGCTCAGCAGGGAGTCAGCTCCTTCCTCTCTCTCTGCCCCTTCTTCTCCCTCTGCCCCTCCCCCAGCTTGTGCTCTCTCTCGCTCACTCTCTCTCTCTCCAATAAATAAATAAAATCTTAAAAAACCCCAGGAACAACAACAATGGTACATTCAAACTTTCAGTGAATATAGAGATCAAGGCAGATGATACAGGGCAAATACTGTCTTTTTGTTAAGGACAGGTCTGCGAAACTGAAGCAAAGGGGCATTTTAAGAGGGGCAGGGAAATAGCCCAATATTATGTGCAGTGAAAGCAAGGAACCAAGGGAACTTGAGCCTCTAAACGTCCCTGCTCCTCACAGACACACCCAATAACACAGAAATGTTGGTCTCAAAAGACAAAACAATCAAAAAGAGGATAAAAGTCAGGCTGTTGTCAGGAAGGGAATAGGTCATTTTAAAAAGTAGAAGCTACAAGTTAGCACAATAATATACGTCCTGAGATTCTTTTCTAGCTCCCAAGTCTTTATCCAAAAAGTCAGTTACAGATTTTGTAGATTGCACAGGGATCTCAGGGTGGGTGACACTGTAAGAATTTGAAAGCCATTCTTTCCATTACAATATAGTCTCTCTTTGTCATGTATATGTTAGGAGTTACCCAATGTTCTACAAAAGCTCAATTTTCAACTTCAATGTATAAGAATTACACTAACACAATTACTCAATTGCATTTGCAATGGTACAGACTAACACAAATTACTAAGTAACCACAGACCAGTTTTTGAAGAACAGATTATTCCAGACAAATTCAATTTCTTTACATGTTAAAATGACAGGCCATGTATGATGGGGGGTGGAGGGGTGGGTAAAAGATGAGTAGGGGTAAAATTGTAAGGTATCTTGAATCTCACATGATGTCATCAATGAAGTAGACATAACATTTTGAGGCTGTCTTATTGTTGGGTTGATTCCCACTCACTAGCCATGATTTACCTGCCTTTAGGAGAGTATCCCAAGGATATCTTCCATGGTCACCAGGGTCACTGGTGTTACCGGTTAAGGTCTCTGTCCAAGCATGCTCACCAGACTTTTTGGTGAAGTACTTTCTTTGGTCTTAAAATTAATTTTGTTCTTATTTCCTTGACTATTAGCAACTCAATCATAAATTTACTCAGTCACAGATTCTAATTAAAAATCAGTTAACCAGAAAGTGTGGAAAGCTCTCATAGTCTAGAGGAGCTTAAGAAGACACGACGACTAAAAGCAATATGGTAGTTTGGATGGGCTAAAAAGGAACATTGGGTAAAAACTAAGGAAACCTGAATATTTAGTTGATAACAGAGTATCAATATCGGTTCACTGGTTGGGACAAATGTACCAAACTAAACTAATATTAAAATGTTAACAATACAGGAATCTAGGGGCACCTGGGTGGCTCAGTCGGTTAAGCATCTGCCTTCGGCTCAGGTCATGTTCCCAGGGTCCTGGGATGGAGCCCTGCTTTGGGCTCCTTGCTCAGTGGGGAGCCTGCTTCTCCCTCTGCCTGACGCTCCCCCCTCCTTGTGTGCACTCTCTCTTTCTCTCTCTCTCTAGCTCGCTATCTCACCGTCTTTGTCAAATAAATAAATAAAATCTTAAAAAAAAAAAAACCAGCAACACAATACAGGAAACTGGGTGTGAGGTATAAAGGAACTCTGCACTATCTTTGCAACTTTTCTCTAAATCTAAAACTATTCTAAAAAAGTCAGCCACTTATCCTTCCCCTCCCCCACCCCGCCACACAAACCCATTGCCTTATTCAGTATATGTTGCATCTTATTTTGGCTTTCCATATCTAGAAAAATGAGTGTAGGAAGGACCAGGAAAAGTAAAAGAAGATGAGGAAGGATAAAAAAATAAAACCAGATGAGTTAAACTTATCTGGCTTAACAAAGAGAACAGTGTTTTGTGGTTCTGAAAATTGTTTCTAATTTTATGAAAGGATTTCACAAATATGTCACTGATAGAGGACAAAAGGAAACAGACTTGAATTATAAACAGAGAGAATTTAGTTTAGAAAGAATTATTTTACATAAAAAGCTGATTTACTATCAAAAGAGTCTGATAAAAGTAAAGGCAAATGTGGGAAACTGTATTTTAGAAGAAAAGGATTTTCTCCTGCACTCTCCCATATAGTAGCCACTAGCCACATGCGGCTGTTCAAATACAAGTTTTAACTAGGAAAATAAAATAAAGGTTCAGTTCCTCATCTGCTCTAGTCATATTTCAAGTGCTCAGTAGACACATGTATATTGGACTGTACAAACATAGACCATTCCCGTGATCACAGAGAATTCTATTGGTCAGCACTGAATTCTACGCAAATTGAACGGTCATTGGGAGTTGAATAATTTGAGGTAAAATTATTCATATTTGGCTTTGGATGTTACATATATAGTTATGTTTACGAGTTGCATGTCTTGGGAATTCACAGAAATCCAAACAAAACTTTGGAACATTAAAGTTTTCTATTCCACATCTTTTCTTTCCTATTCCATGCAGGGAATAAGCTTTCCGATAAGATACTGGCAAAGCCATGCCTGTTCTTCAAACTTGCTGATTCACAGTTTTCTTGAGACAGATTTTGTCTTCAAGAGCTTCAAGAGTCAACAAGGATATTCGTGCTCCTGACAAAGTTTAGCACATAAGCAGAGTGTGTATTACTGTAAGAATTTGAAAGCCATTCCGCCCTCCTTCCATTCAAATGTAATCTCTCTTGGTCACATAAATGTTAGGAGATACTGTCTTTATAAATACTTTATTGCACAACTATTTTGAGTGTAAATTCTTTTTTGCATTATAACCTATGGAATTTCCATTTCTGAATATCGTCTAAACTGGAATAGGAGTGCATATCTCGGATAATTCAGGCTGAGGGCTCTCAAAATATATTTCAAGCTAATATACAAGTTTGGTCAACTGTATAAATAAAATTGGATGTTCACTTTTTTTTAACATACAATATTATATTAGTTTCAGGTGTACAATACAACAACTCTATCCAAGCGTAAGCGTGGAGGTGATACCTATCTTCAAAATGTAAACTGAAATAATTGTCAAATTTTCCAATAACTGATACCAAGTAACACTTAATACTTTAAAATAATCTTGGTTATGTTTTTCACTTTTACTCTAGATGTTTTATAGGGCCTGGAGGGATGGCATGGATTAGTATGAAGCTATATTTCTCAGTCTGGGTGCACAGACTCTTGTCCATATGTGTATTACTGGAATCCATGAGAATTTGTAATTTTATATTTTCATTTTAATGATACAATGAAAAATGTTTTATAGGAATAAACATAAAATTTTCTTTGATAGTGACCATTTCAATTGAAAAACATTTTTTTATAGAAGAAACTTAATTTTTTAAGTCAATGTTTCCCCAACTGGGCACCAGGTTTGTAACCTATGATAGTTCCAAAATAATTTTTCCTTTGAAAATGAGTTGATATGTTACTCAAGTTTAAGAGACCTTATATAATGAATTTAAACAAACAAACAAACAAACAAAAAGACATATTCATATGTGCTCTCTTCAGCATGATTTATCTATAGATTCAGACATAAGTGGCAATTTGATTCCCATCTGGTATAAATTTCCAGTATCCATTTCTAATGCATTTGCTGATGAATATTGAAGACACCATAAGTTTGTAGACCATGTCTGTTGATATTCTTTCATTTTGTACAAAACACTGCTCCAACACCCCGCCCCCCGCCCGCCCCCCGCCGCCAGGTGTATCTTTAGCAGGACAAAATTTTGTTGCTACTGAGGCATTTTGGCAAAAGATCCCTTGAATGAGTATTTTAAAATATTTTTTATATATCAGAGTCCTGAGCCTGTGAAAGTGAAGGCAGAACCTAGGTATTCTTTTGGGTCAAGACTCAAAGAAACAAACATGGAGATGATATTAAGGTAACACAAATGAAAAGAAGATAAAAAACATGCCCATTTCTTTGAAATCTGAGATGGAAATTTAAAGTGTCATATGTTTGTTGGATTACAAAGTGCTCTGCAGAATTCAAAATCCTGGCCAAGAGTATTGCTTTGGTGATTTGTATTCCTTCTCCCTTCAAAATATAAGGGATGAAACTTTTCTTTTAAGTTAAAAAAATGGTTCCACAAGACCATAACATTAAATGAAACTTAGAAGTATCGGTTGGGGCTTACAGGGCAGGATCCATGGGTAAGAAGGCCAGGTTCTTACAGGAGACATGAGACATTTTGTGAACTGTACTCAAATTTGGGAGTTACAATTGTGAGTAGTTTAGTCCCTTTATTTAGGTAGATTTTCCAACAGCATTGAATAGTCTCACCTGAAACATTTTATATCCCCGTGTTTCCCCACATAGATGAATACTTATATATGAATGTCTCTTGCCCAACTTGCCTCCTACCACATATAAATGGCAGGGGTTCCATATAATTGAGAAGATGAGGCTGACCTGGGTGAGCTAAACAAACAAACAAACAAACAAACATTCAAGCATAGGACATGGCAAGTAGAAAAAGACTGATGCTAGAAGCAGGTGTGTGTGGCATGCAAATATACAAATACCTGGATCAAGGAGCTCTGAGTCTGGGTCAGTTTTTCACAAGACTCTGCCCATATCAGAATGACCCAGAGGCTTGTTAAAATACAGACTGCTAGATCCCGCCTAGAATTTCTGATTCAGTAGATCGTGGGTAGGGCTCTCTAAGTTGCATTTCTGACAAGTTCGTCTGTGATGCTGTGGTTGCTACTCCAGGGACTACATTTTGAAAATCACTGGTCTGTTGTAAGACTTTATAGATTTATAGGTAGTTAGGTCCACAGCTCCTATGTGCATGATGTCACATCTTCCAACTCTTACTGCTCATACCATGTAAAAACTATGTGTCAGATCATACACAACAAGAGCAAACACAAGCATACTCTCTCAGTTCAAACAGAAAAATTGGAAACAAGGGACACTGAAGGAGTAAAAAGAAGAAAGGAAATTGGGGTTTATCCAGGCCCTATTATATCTATTTCTATTAATATTACTCCAGTTCTTTTGGATCAATAAGAAGAGACTACAGTTAACCCAAATGTAGCATGAAAAAAAAATTCATTGCCCTGGTTTTATATAATTTTCTAAGATTTAATCTAAGAACACTCATGTACATAAAGACTCTAAGGTGAACGTGTATTATAGTTTTCCTAAAGGGTCATATTCAGAAGCTACTATAGATCCATCAGAAGTAGTGAATTTCAACCACTACTCAAGTTGATTTCAACTAAAATGGAAGTTACTCATCTCTTCTTCCACAAGCTCAGTCTGTACGTCTCAGAAAGCCATTTAAATACTCAGTGCCTCGGCTTTTTTGTCTATATTAAAAAAAGAAAAAGAGGTCTCAGTCCTTATTTTCTGGTCAGGAATGTTATATATAACAACCATACATGTGATGGTCATGCAACTCTTTGAAAGAAGGCACTAAAGAAATCCGAAGAACTGCATTATAATTTTCTTAGACCTAGTTTTCTATAGAATTCCTCGATTCTACTTCAAGTTTTGCTTATACCAAAAAAATATAAAAATAAATAATAATAATAATAATAAATTTTCTTCAACTTTAGGGTATTCTTCAAAATATTTTTATCACAGCCCTGAAAGCATTTCAGTTTTGTAAAATTAAACAATTGGCCTACATCACTCGAATTCTAGGTTAAAATTGCCATTTTGATTTCAGTGCCTCTTCTTAAAGACATTTAATACAACCGGCAGTGCAAGACTGAAAACAGCCTTTGAACAGAATTGTCTTTATTCAGATTTCTCTCCATATAAACTGTGCAGCCCAGGGATATCAGCAGTAGCATTTCTTGAATGCTAGAAGTAATGGAGAAGTCATGAAATGGGGCATTACCTCAGTAATAAATTTCTACATTAGCAAAGCTCAGCTCAGTCTCATCTGTGTTTAAAAAAACAAACAACAACAACTGAAAAATAATACCCCCAGTGGGTACAAAACGTAAATATGAAAAGCTCCTCTTTCCCACTTACTTGCAAGAGATACTGAATTTGGGTAGTGAAACAAAATTCTTCGATCTTTGTAGGACACTTCCACTTACATATACAGTAGGCTTGAAGGGAGGCAGGACCTGGGAGGGAAGGAAGAAAATCAGGGTTCCAGTTTGCTGCTTAATAGCTGCATCCATCCATTCATTCCCTGTCATATCAAGTACCTCCTATATGCCAGACAAGAATAATGAGAATGCTACCAATAATCTATGAATCTATTAAATGTTAGCTATGTAGCAGACATTATTTGATGATATTACATGTATTCCTTGAATTTCCATGAGGTCATTTAATTACCCACCAATTTATAAGATAGATACTATTATTATTATCTCCATTTTAACAGGTGAGGAAACCGAGGCTCAGGTATGAGGAAACAACTTTTTCATGGTCATTCACCAAGTAATTGCTAGAGCCAGGAACTTGTGCTCCAGACCAGGTCTGTCTGACTCCCGACTCCAATCTTAACTTCTGGGCTGTCTTGCCACTACTCTACACTGGGCCAGGGCCATGAAGACAAAATAAGGAACAAAACAGACGCCATCCCTGCCCCAGCGAGCACCTAAATTTTAACCTCTCTGAGCTTTAGTTTCCTCTGTGCAGGCTAGGGTAAGTTATGGCACAGAGTGGCTTTGTCACTAGATCTTTTATAAATCCCAGGCGATTAAATGAAGGCTTTCATGAAACCAGTACATGTAATTGGCAGAGTAATTTCTGAACATCTCTTCTTGGGAAATGCATAGTAATCTCGGAGAGTTCACTGAACTTGAGCTCGTGCACTGAGATCTCAGGGTAAGGCACCATCTAGGATAAGAGGAAGACAGAAGGATGGACTATGTTTATATTCTTGGCTTAAAAATTCTCCTTGTCCAGAGGAGAGTCAGCTGTCAGATTTAACTTACTACAGGAAACAACAGAGATGAAGTCTGCTTCTCTGGCTCTCTCCCCTTGGGGACCCAGTGTCTCACAACAAGTACATTTCCATTTGAAGAAATCCTTAAATGAATCCCACACCCCAAGGTAGGTGTTTGTTTACACTCTGAAGATCCAGCCCCCCCCCCACTCCCCCACCCCTCCACATTTGGGGCAAGTTAACTCTAACACTACCCACCTGCATCTCTTCTAACCAAGGGATGTCATTTTTGTTTTTAATAATCTTTCCTTGTCATTAGCTGCTTACTTCCCGTCCTCACACACATACATTTATTTTCTAGCCAGAAATTCTAACCAGTTGTATACTGGTATTAAAAAAAAAAAAAAATCAACAATATAAAATGTAACTTTGTGGTTTCCTATTGTATTTTGCTATATCTCTTTCCTCCTTGGAAAGAGACAGAAATAGCAGCTTACAGAAATTAAGGCAGAATAAATCTCATCTCCAAGGAAATGTGCAGAGCGGAAGAGGATAAACCAGATTACGAAAGTTATAGTATCCCAAAAATATGTGGCTGGTGTAAAAAAGATACTGAACTGAAAAGTCTGCACCCAGGAGACAAAATGTGTAATTATTTGACTCTATGAACAATGGGAGAGTTTGAACTTAACTGTAAACATCATCATTGTTCTTTTGTTGTTGTTGTTATTGTTTTTGCTGTATTATTACGCTGTCTGGCAGAAGCATGGCAACAAAACAATAACTACAGCACTTTGTTTTTCCATAGAGGGTTTTTCCTTGAATTTCCATGAGGTCATGTAAGGAAGCTTCTTCAATAAATCAGTCATCATCTTCAAATATTTGTGAAGCACTAATGTGTGTAAGACACTGTTCTAAATCCCTTTAGAAGCTTACAGTCTAATTGAAGGAGACATAGAATATATACTTGAAAATATAATTAAGGTGGGGTGCCTGGCTGGCTCAGTCGGTGAAGCATGTGACTTTTGATCTCAGGCTTTTAAGTTCAGCCTCACATTAGGTGTAGAGATTACTTAAAAAAAAATCTTTTAAAAAAGATAAAATAATTTAAAAAAAAGAAAGAAAATATAACTAAGGCATTAAAGCCTGTCTCACAGGTTCTGTATAGGGGCGCTTCTTTCTGTAAACAAGTACCCCAAGCTCATCTGTTAGTATCTTGGCTTTCTAAAGGTTATCACAGTACCATAAGATGTGCAAAATTTTCATAATAAACCTTGGCAAGCAGATCAAGGATTCTCCTCTTTAACAAAACCAATCAAGTAGAATAAAAAAAAAAAACAAAACTTGCTACATCGAACCACTGAAATAACTTCAGTTATCTCATTGTCAAATAATTTTTTAATTCTACATTATGATTGAAGAGTGAGGAAAAAAAGAAGAGAGGGAGATAGCTCTGACCTGGGAGCTAACACAATACATCTTAAAGAACTTCAAAGTAAAACAATTATCTCAGCAACAGGGATGATTTGGCGTCCCTTTGTTAGCCATTTATGTCACCTGTGTAATACTTTGACATTAATTTAGAAACTGGCATTTCTAGAGTCTTGCCATATTGCCAGGATATTTCTGTCTCGATAATATATTGATTATATTATTGTAATGAGTTGGCCAGTGACTCAGAATTACGAAGAAATTATACTAAATTTATCTGAGAGAAGAATGAAGAAAACTTCAGAATTACTGTATGCATGTCTCATATCCTTGTCATGGTAACACCTATTTGGTAGCTTGAGAGCAGCTCATGCTTTTTAAGGTGAATCAGAAGCTGTAATTCTTTTTTTTTTTTTTTAAAGATTTTATTATTTATTTATTTGAGAGAGAGAATGAGATAGAGAGCATGAGACGGGGGAGGGTCAGAGAGAGAGGCAGAATCCCTGCCAAGCAGGGAGCCCGATGCGGGACTCGATCCAGGGACTCCAGGATCATGACCTGAGCCGAAGGCAGTCACCCAACAAACTGAGCCACCCAGGCGCCCAGAAGCTGTAATTCTTTGATGTTATATAGTACTTAACCACATGGACTGGTGCTTAAAATACAGTAAAAATCCTCCCCGGTTCTAAAAAGATATTAAAAAACAACAAAAAACCTAGAGGAGTGAAATTTTGACTCTTGTTGACTTTCCTGAAAATGCTCGGGGGTGTCTAGTTTTTGAAACTGCATGGCCAATGTTGGCAGTTATCTTTCAGTTGCCAATATGTTGACCTATCACAGACGGGTGAGAGGTAACCGTGTCAATGACGAAATCTGTCGGTCTGTTCTTAGATGATGAGGTAAACCGCAGGGCAGTTTGTCAGGAGGTATGACCATATAGGGCTCTGAGTCCAGAATATGCATCCCACTCCCACTGAATGCTTCTTGAGGGTGTATTGTCATGGCCATAAGTTCCTTTCCTGCATGTTTGGTTTGTCATTGTCTCTGGCATGTAACCCATCTGAGAGCACTCCCTGTCTCATACATGCAGCCTCCAACATGCGTGATCACCTCAACCTCCTGAAATGGTCAGTATGCTAGGGAGGTTAAGTCCCTTTCGTCTGTGCTTTGTTTTGTTTTTTCCGTCTTCTGTTCGTAAACCTACCCTCCCCCACCTGTGCTGTACATGGAATATTTGCCACTTGCTAAGGTGTAGAAAGATGATGACGGTGGTTAACGGAGTTTATGTGCCACACCTTCAGCTCAGAGGATGGGCACACTGAATCTCCAGTCAGTCACAAGCTGGGTGCAATCTCTTGTAAAATACTGTTGGCCACGTCGTGCCAAGCGGATTAGCATCATGTTATAGCATAGTCCCAATTCCAGTCTGATCTTGATGTTACAGTTGGTTAAGTATTATTGATGAACTAACCGTGTTCCTAAAATAAATCAATAGCATTCCTTAACAAAGATTTTCCAAAAATAAACAGAACTACGGAGGAGGCTCTTGTCATAAAGGCTAAAAGTCTTTGCTCTTTGCCAAATTTGTTTTACTGTATTTTGCATATATCTCAAGTGCTTAGTATATTTTGAGGAAGGTATTAAGCTGCTTACAGTGCTCCATTCATAAAAGATGAATACACATTGTGTTATCATTGCACTATGTATCTACTAGTAACTCCAATTAGGTGGTTACTTTGTGCAATCAAGGTAGTTGTCTTTATGGGTTTCTTTTGTTTTATTTGATTCTAAACGTTCAAGACCATTTTGAAAAGCTGGCTCACTCTATTATTCTAACCCAGCGTTGCCAGCCATGCTGTGTGCTGTGGGATTAACACTGCATCATTTTAATATTTGACGTAGTGCTTCATAGCAGCTAAAATTTAAAAGAGATCACATTTATTTTAAGATAATTATCAAATTATTGTGGTGCAGCCAAGCAGATCGCTCTCGTGTTGCTGAAGCCAAGCTTTTCTGTCCATCAGAATTACCTTTCTGTATATATTTTCTATACAACAAAAGACAACAGGTCTTGTGATAGTCATTCCTGCTTTTACTTAGATATTCCATTAATGCACAAAATGTTAGAACATCCTTTGCTCCCCATAGAAGTATCAGTACTTCAGTAACCGCTAGTAGGTTATGAGTGAGAATTTAAGTTAACGTCTTAAATCACACATGTCTATGTTGTAAGGATAACCATGTGTAATCATAGAAGTCCTCTGCAATTAGAATAAAGAACATTTTTGGCACTGGGGAAGTAGAGGCTAATGCCTTGATGTACATTAGTTTTGTTTCTTTGGGAGTTTGCTCCGCAGATTCTGAATCGTGAAATCTTTACTATCTCTTTTGAAGAAAGCCACAAGAATAGCTTGAGATGTAGAATTTGTAAAAGGAAATTGTCTTATTCAGCTTTGCTGTGACTGACAGTTTCATTGGAGAATGTGCCATTTCAATTTATCATCAATCTACAAATTTTAGAATGGATTTTCTTTCTAACCCACAAATAAGTTATAATAATTAGAGATTCATTCATACAATAATATGTATGAAGTCAAATACCTTGCCCTATTTCTTGGTTTCTAGAAGCTAAAGTGTATGTTTAGTTGTATTTGGGTATGGATTTATTAGAGAATGTACCCTAAAATGTGAGAAAAATGACAATCATATTTTGAGTGATTTCGACCAACTAATTTTTTCAGTTTAGAAAATATACCTAAACAAAAAGTGATTAAACTGAGTAATACTCAACTGGATGAGTGTCTTTCCTTTTCTTTAAATATGTGATAAGAGGTTCTTTTTTTAATTATTTTTTATTTTTTGTTAACTATGCTGCTAGAAATTCTTCCTGAAATTGATCCTAAATCTCACCTAAGTTTGACCAATTTTAGGGGCACCTGGCTGGCTCAATCAGTTATTAAGCGTCTGCCTTCGGCTCAGGGCATGATTTCAGGTCCTGGGATCGAGCCCCACATCATCAGTCTCCCTGCTCAGCAGAGAGCCTGCTTCTCCCTCTCCTGCTGCCCCTGCTTGTGAGCTCTCTCTCTGTCAAATAAATAAATAAAATCTTAAAAAGAAAAAGTTTGACCCATTTTAAGCTTTGCTTTAACCAGGGATAGAGAAAAATAATGGTTTTCTTTTTATTATTACTGTGCGATAATTTTTCATGATTTCTTATGAAGAGCTGGGATTCCACCTGAATTAGGCGTCATTCCCCTGTCTCTTCTGAGAGGGTTTATCTAGGGAACTGGTGTATTTAAATGTTACTAACTAAGCATTTTATCTTACTGGATCTTTCAGCAAAGTTCAACAAAGTGGACCACTGCCTCCATACACTTTCTTCTCCTTGTTGACCGTGACCTCCTAGTTTTCTTCCTAGCTTAGTAGTAGTCCTTCTCATTATCCTTTACTAGTTCTTCTATTTGAACTCTAAATGTCAGATTGTTTCCCAGGGCTTGGCCCTTCTTTTTAATCTACACACTCTTCCTGGGTGATTCCATCCAGCTCCATGGTGTCTTTAAACACCCTTTTGGGGGGAGCAGATGGTTCTCAAGTCCTTCTCTCTGGTCACAATACCCTAAAACACCAGTACCCTGTATCTAACTGCCTCCCTGGACACCTCGACTTAGAGGTCCAATAGGTATCTACGAATCGAAGAGACCAAATGTGTAGCTTATATAGTTCTTTCCCTCCAGCCTTGAACTCCTCCTGATAATTCACTATCAGAGTATATAGATTTACTATTTGCTTGCTTGCTAAAACCAAAACCCTCTGAATTATCCTTGATTATGCTCTTTCCCTCAGTTCGAGCTGCTGCTAATCCAGCAGGACAGTAGCTGTTCTCTTGGCAAAACATATGAGACAGTTCTTGTCATTCAGAGTTAGAAGAAGTTTCTCCTGACCATGAGAACCAATGTAGACACCCAGTTGTTGTCTATTCTATCATACCAGTTTAATTATCTGACTAGTTCTTATCTCCATCAGAGACTTTTCTTATATGTTATTTGTGGAGTTTTTGTCTCTTTCCCTGACCTTTGTGAGGCATTTAGTGAAACAGTTGTTGAGTGAATGAATGTTTGCTTGTCTGTTCATTCATGCATAGTCATAAACACCGTTTGAGGGTCATCCATGTTCCAGGTACTGTGCTAAGGATATGGTGATGCTTGCTTGCCCTCACTGGTTTCACAGTTTAGTGAGGGAGTGAGCCATACAAATAACCAATTACAGTACAGGCATAAAGAACAAAACAGTGGAAGCTTATCCAAAATACAGAAGCACTTGGAAGGGCAAGCATGGAGTTGGAGGAATCCCAATATGATTTGTTTGGGTTTTAAAAGATGAAGTGGGGGGGCACCTGGGTGGCTCAGTCGGTTAAGCACCCGACTCTTGGTTTCAGCTCAGTTTATGACCTCAGGGTCCTGGATCAAGCCCCACATCAGGCTCTGCACTTAGCAAGGAGTCTGCCTGAGATTCTCTCTCCCTCTCCCTCTGCCCCTCCTGCTCATGCTCTCTCTCTGAAATAAATAAATAAATACTAAAAAAAAAAAAAAAAAGATGAAATGGGGTATTTCACATATGGGAAAAGAATAGGGATTTCCAGGCTGAGATACTAGCATATGCCAAGGCACAGTGGTATACAGAACCTGGGGAATATCTGCAAGCATTTGTTCTTGCTGAAGCATGGAATGTGCATGGAGAATGGAGGGAATCGAGCTCGAAAGGCAGCCCATGGGCAGCAAGAGCCTGGATTTTCCCATTAGGAAGGTTAGACTTCATCTGGTGGGTAAACTAATGAATTTTGACAGTTTTTAAGCCAGTAAGAAATATGTTTACATTTTAATTTTAGAAAGGTTTTTTTTTTTTTTTTTTTAAGCTATAGTATGGCAGAGGGATTTAGAGACAAGGAGGCCAGTCAGGAGGGCAGAGGTGAGGCAACAGATGCAGGCTGGAATGAGGCAAACATGTTGGGAAAGAAAAATATAGAAATGGAGAAAGAAGTCACAGGTAAAGTCTGCTGTATTTGGTAGTCTTTGGAATGCAAAGTGGTTCACAGTGGAAATGAGGAGAGAGGACTCATCCCAGGGTTTCTATCTCTGGATACTAGGCCTCTGGGGTGACGCTAACCAAAAACAGAGGGTAAAAAAGGAGAACAGGTTTATATGGGAATAGTATTCATTTGATAAATACAATATATATTGAGTGATTATATGTTATATAAATCTGTCTAGACATATGGACATATCTATTATATATCTCTGTACCTATCTATGTATCCATAGACAGAGAGAGTCACTGTGCTTGCCCCCCCCCCCCTTTTTAATGAGTGTAGTTTTAGACTTCTCAAGTTGGAGGATTTACAGGAAATCCACTGCAGGGTACAAAATATCAGCCTTCATGTTCAAATCTCCAAGTCAAGTCTTCATTTTGCCACCAGCTAAGCATGTGATTGTGGGATTTCTCTGCTTTTCTTTCCTCACTTCTGTCATTCTGATGCCAGGATATTATTTCCAAGAGAAAGTTACCTTCTGACTTTCAACCTTTCCTACTAGAACATAGATTCCAGTTCTTCAGTCATTATCCACGCACTCACAGAATAATAGAATACTAGGTCTTAGAAGGAGAGCATTTTAAACCAAGGCCCCACCTTTCTCACCCTTGATGTCCGTTGAGAAAACAGAGGTGCACAGAGTTTGGTTTGTTGCAGTGAGTCTACGTTGAGCTAAGCATCAGAACCTAGAACGCCTGATTTCTAGTATACCATCTTGACCTACTTCTCAATGTAATGATCCACATTATCCCCAGTTCTGACTCTCCTGTGGTCCTAAAAACCCATATAACTTTGGACCTTTGGAAGATACAGCTCCTTTTTTGTTGATTCATCCTTTTTGGGAATAGGAATATGCTGAGGATGGGAGCAGAGGGAAGTGCACCTGTGTCCACCTCTGGCCCTTAAAGGGCTTCAGCATGAGTTCGTGTAACCCTTGGCGGCACCTCTAGTAACTTGGGGTTTGCTTGCAAGAGACCCTGCCCTTTACCCCTTCCTGCGTTCATATTCTTTCTACTCGACTTTCTACTAAAACCAGACCCAGATAGAGTAATGTGTGATTGTAAAGGAAGAGAGAGGGTCAACCTCAGTTCTGACATATATTTGCACATCCTGGGGTTTTAAACAAACAAAATGAGTGTTCATTGCTGATTCATGTTTTGCTTTTGGTCCCTAGATCCTTTTCTGCTGCAGTCAGGTGACATGTACCATGGTGACTTTCATCCTATAATGCATTCTGGGTGCTCCTAAATCTTAAAGCACTTTATAAAAATAAAACCATAGGTCTCATTTTTCTGATGAAGAGAGCAAGGCATAGAGAGGTTTTACAAAGTGATACAACAAATAAAGGAGGAAAAAGAATCCAGGATCATTTTTTTTTCTCTCTCTCCATTAAATGATACTCTCTCTTATGCTTTTCTGTTGTCAAAAGCCCTCTCTACATTCTGTATTGTTAGGTCATCATCTCCTATAGTTTGCACAATACGATGTATTATGGATTGCTCACAAAGCAGCAGATATGAATTCTTTATAATGGATTTATTCTTTTCAATTTTTTGTCATCTTTGGGCTTAATAGAAATAGTGCAGCATGTTATATTGTGTGATCTGTTCCTAAATAGATAAAAGATTTCTGTGTTTTGAAGGAAACATTTATATTGGTTAATTTGCTGCATTGCCTGCAGGAATGTTAGTCTGCAGGAGGAAAACAACTGTTTCCTGACAAGATTTTTTCCTTAACTCTGTTAGAAACTCTTATTTTAACAGTAAAATAAAGGGAAGTAATCCATAAACAATTACAGAATGGTATCTTCAGGAATGTTTACCACCCCTCAGACAGAACACCTAAGACTGTGAGATACAAAGGTGTCTTTTCTTAAACGAAGAGAGGCTCTTGCTTAATCCCCTGCCCAGCTTGGAAGCCCCAGCACTAGGCTGGCGTGAGTGTGCAGACATGAAGCTCGACATTCCCCCCGTGGGTATCAGGTTCCCCGGCCCACTCTTTGGAGAGCCACAAGTCTAACTGTAATAGAAACAGAATGTGTGCTTTTCCTTAAAGAAATTAAACGCCACTGTCCGCAATGTGCAAAAGACTGTGAAATTGAAAGTGTGTCCCTGGAGTGGATGAAAAAAATAATAATAAGTGGCAACTCAAAAACAGACTACTGGCAAATAATCAATTATCTTCTGAATTACTATACAAAACTACGGTTCATTTTGCCAGCCTGTTGGGGCAAGCGCTGCACGCAGGAGGCTGTCAGCTTGGATGGGGTAGTTTTCAGTTGCCTTCCAGGGGTACCTTCCTGCAAACCCCGGCTGCCGGAGAGACGCAACTGTAGAGCTCGCGTCACTGGTTTGCGGAACTAACTGCGAAAGAGCAAACTCATCCCGAAAGCAATCTGTTGCCTGTTTCATCTTGGTGGATACAGTGTGACTCATACAGCTTAATTTTTAAACCTGGGGTAACAGGTACACTTCCCGAAAGATTAAAGACCGGGTGAGGCTTTGCTGGAACAGCTCTATTTCATGAACTCGGGTGGAATCTCTTTGCCTCCAGAGGGACTTAGAGCTGGCTTAAGCACAGGAAAACAGGAAAAGGACAGAGGTTTTACTACAGGCTGCTCGTATAGATAAAATGGGTCGAAATTTAGATGGTTTTGGAAGGAGGCCTAAGATTAATAAATGGGGGTGGGGGGCAGTGCTGATGGCCAGCTGGCTGAGGTTTCGTGTCGGTAAAAGTTTAAGTGAACCAGAAAATGTATATATTAAGGTTTAATAAACAGTGAACATTCCGGATAAACTTTCCAGAAATGCAGGCCCATGGAAACATGTGAGAGCATTCAGCATTTCTACAACTGAAGAAGACTATCATAGACGAAGCAGCTTTGGAACCCAGCTGACAGAGAGATTGTACAGGAAGGAAATATTGCGGCAGAAAGATCGTCAAATCTCAGTGCCCTTGTTTACTTTTTAAAATGGGGAGAAAACTGACCATTTTCAAAATCTGGCTACCAGAGTTTAAGTTCCCTTACTGTAGAGTAGGGGATATCCACTCCTTAATAAAACCCCCACCGCTCCCCCACATAGTCAGTCCTGACCACGCTCCACGTCCCCCCTACTGCACGCAGATACACGTGCACACGTGTGTGATTATACTCATTTACAGATGTGGACATGGATGCTAATTGTCCAACAAGGACAGATGATTAATAAATGGCAGTACTGGGGTTTATCAAGTCACATTTAGTCATTATACATACCATTTCTGTTACAGCGCATAAATCACTTTGTCTGTAGGCCACAGAATAAACTGTCTTTTTTACTGACATTTGAAATCACAACAATTCTTCAATAGCCTGCTAATTTACTCTTCCATGATGTACCTATTCTTCAGCCACTCCTTAAAAAAGCATATTTTTTAAGTAGTTAATAGCACGCACGGCTGAAGAAGATGACGACAGACGATAGCACAGAGAAGTATACAGCGAAAATAGATCTGCTTCCCTGCTCTGTGGTATCCCGCCTCAGAGGTACCTACTTCCCCAGGTTCGTAGGTTTTCTTCCTAAGTTAAGGATGCCTTGTATCCACTACTATCCTCCACTACTTTTCTGGTTTACGTAGACAGGAGCACACAGTACGTGGTTTATCTCGTTGCTCATTTTCACTCCAGCTATTAGCAAAATCTCAGTCAGGTCTGCCGAGTCCATCAGAGGTGAAATTATTTGCTGTGTTGCAATACGAGAGGCTGCATGAAATTAAGTCTTGACTTGACTTGGCTCTTTCTCAACTTGTAAAGGAGAGAATATTCTCTCTTTGTATCTTGCAGCATTATTAATTGATATGTTGTCAGCACTTCCATAAATATTTCTATGCTGTAGTGATTTTTCTCATTGAAATGTATGCTGTGACAATTCAGCACATTTCTCCACCTATTAGATCAGATACCATCAGTGAGAAGAGAGTGAAGCAACTCTTACTAGGTACATCAATTCTTTCACGCCTAAATTACATTACACTGCATTGAATACTATTATGAAAGTTTGGAATAATATAGCACTACAGAACCATTTAGGCTACCCAGAGGCCTGGAGAAAACTGATAAATCTCTAAAGAGGGAGTTGACTCTTTTATACAATAAGATCAAAATCGTGATAAGTTACTTTGCGCTTAATTCTCCAATATTACAGAATATTACAATATAGTGCCCCCTTTATTGGTAATTTTCCTGTTCATTAGTACATCAACAATTGAATTTATGAGTTCTGAAGCTTATTTTTTATCTTGGTGTTTTGATAACCTGACTGACATTGGGTTTTCGTACTGTGCAGTTGTCAGGCATACTGGGTGTTTCATTGACAATCTCTGCTAATTTAGGGGATTTTTGCTACCCAACAAATGAAAACAAACTACCATTGTAAGATATGCTTTTTAAAAGTCAGCCTATTCTTTTTGCTCTCTCAGAAACCAGTTGATATCTACCCTCTCATAGACTGACCAAAATATTGCAGACCACTTAAGATGTCATTCTGGGACTAACTCAAGACATGAGTATTCTATTAGATTAAATACAAGGTTTCATTCAACATGTGGAGAAAACCTAGTTGCGTTCTTACGCTAATTGAAGGTTCTATTTGCCCAAGAGCTTCTGGATCACATCTTCCAATTCAGAAGAACATCTAGTTTAATTTCACACATTAAAATGCATTGGTAATGCATTTAGAGAATGCTTTGGGTTCCCAAGGACAGAATTTCCTAGAAATTTAGGTTGGCAATTGTGGTTAATAGATTAGTTCAACTCAAATTGTTGAAGAAATGGTAGCTATGACAATAGAAGAGGGGGTCGTTCCCAAAATATTTCTGCTTAGTTGGTTCTGTTCTGATTTTTATCATCTTGTATCTCAAATTGTTTCCAAAAGGCTAATTTGGGTTTTTGAATAAATCCATTGACCTTATTTATCATTCCTTCTGTAGATTTCTTTCTTTCTATTTTTTTTTTTTTTTTTTTTGCATAATTACCATAGAATGTGTGGATATTGAGTAGAGAAAAGAAGAAACTTATGAACTTGGTCAGGTACAGGGGGGGATTCATTGGTGGGTATAGGTGGTGTGGCTGCTTTGACTCCTTCCTGGCTGTGAAACCATTTGTTGGATGAACATTCAAGAACACTCACAGAATAATGAAATTTAGGCATGAAAGAACTGACCACCTAAGTAAGAGTTGCTTCACTCTCTTCTCACTGATGAAATGTCAAAACCAGTGAGAGAGAAAGAAAGGGGAGATGTTTCCTGGAAGGGACCATCAGTGTGCCCATGTGCCCTGGAGGCCGGACCCTTTGAATTTTCCACAGCCTAGGTCCTATCACTCAGTCCCCCAATAAGGAGGCAGACATCCCCCAAATGCCCCTGTGCGATGCCTAGAGAGTTCTACTTTGTAAGGAATAACTTATGTACCATGAGCAATGCGTTCTTAAGGCTACCCTAATATCTGTTTTCCAAATGACAACTTATCCCTCCCAAGAGAGAGAATATGAGGGATTTTTTATTTTATTTTATTTTTTTAAGGTTCTGATGATGGTTTTTCTAGTCCTTCCCTCTTTTCTTTAGTAGCTCCTACAGTTCATTGCCTCTCAGGGAACACCTGGAATGGGCAAATAGTGTTCTTCCCAGGTTGTAAGTTTTATATTAAACCTGGGAAAGTGAGCTCTAACTGCAGTTTTCACTTCATTCTTTAGCTTCCAAATCACAAAATTATTATACATACCTACAGTTTTCAGAACATTAGGTTGAGTACACTGTGTACCATATATTCTATTACGTATTTGTGAAATCTTTTTTTTTCCTAAAGTGTAAAGAATTCTCCTTATTTTCCACACTATCTGGCATGACCTACTAAAAACGTTTCATAGGGAACTCCACCTCCCTCTTATCCCCATAGTCTGGTCAAGTGAAAGAACTCGTTGCTGTTTACATATAGGCTTCTCTTAATTATACTAGGCTTCTGCTTTGTCTTATGTAACTATTATATAATTCTTGAAAATTCTTGAATTTTCACCTTTACTCGGATAACCTTGGGAGAACCCCACCTAAACACATTCACGGACACACACACACATAGACCCATCTGTCTGACGGTCAGATCCTTAACATACCCCAACATCACACAAGCATATGCCTCTTCTGACACATTCTATGCATTGCATGCTAAAAGATTCCATTGGGATTTACCAAATTTATGTTTTCAGGCTAGTCATTTATCATTACAGACCTATTGTCTCATCCTTGCTAATTAAATTTGCTGAGAGTGAGGAGGATTCCTAAAACAGAGTTCTATGATAGCTTTAAATTGAGCTGAATAAAAATCAATGGGGATTAGAGAAAGGTAGTCTTGATATCAGAATAGCATTAGATTTCATATCCTCATTGGAAATGTTATTTCTTTTCTGGAACTCTCTCTTCCTTCATCATTATAAGAAATGAGATATGCCTTGGCACTCATTTGTGTGTGTGCATGTGTGTGTATGTGTGTGTGTGTGCAGGCACGCATGTTTCTCCTGTCGTGGGGTCTAGTGAAACCAGATTCTTTGGGTGGACAGAAGAAAAGGACAGATTTCTTAATGTTTGCTTTTACTCGACTGGACTTTTAAAGACGGCCTTCTTTATGTTTTCCATTTATAGTGTATACCTGCTTATCCATATACTTTCAGATCAATAAAAGAGTGGATATTTAAAAGTATCCGTGGTAGCCAACAGCTGGAATCATGCCAGGCATCTTTACATTTTAAATTCTTCCTGGGCTCTAGAGGCAGATGAGGCCAACTTTCCTTTTGACTCAGCAGGCAAGTTTTACTATGATAAGAGTATTGCTATTTTAAAAAGCAGCTCTTGACAATCTAACTCCAGAAAGCATTCCCACCCTGTGAAATAGTACAGAGGCCCCTGCTTCCTTATTGATGAAACACTGGAAAATAATGCCCGTGAGAAGCAAGTTTAATCATTTGGTAGCTTAGCTTCTGACTCCTCAGTAGGTTTCTAACCCAACTGCCACGCCAGATCTGGTGTCCCAGTTTTTCTTACTGGGCAGGTAGAAGCAATCTAATCTTCTCAGGGTTGGCACACAACAGAAATTTGGCTTGATGAACCCCTCTGGGGGGGGGGGGGGCTTGATTTGGTTGTCCACAAGGATTCATTCTAGGCATAAGTTTAGCCTTTCAAGTGTTACGGGATACCTTCCTGATTTTCTCACTGCTTCATTATAACCCAGGTTTCATTTCTAATCTAGTTCTGACTTAGAGTAGCCTGTCACAGAGCTTGCCCTAAAGCTTCTGGATATTTAGAACTCTTGATGTCCAGTAAACAGTGTAAGGTGATCATTTGTCAGCATCAAGAAAAAGTTTATCTCTGGATATCTCTAAGTGTGAGAGCAACCTGTGGATAATATTAATTAATTAATAATCGTACAGATTTATTTATTTTGTACATGAATAATCTTGGGGAGATATATTTTGTTGCTAACACTACTTATGTGTCTGATTATTTGCAGAAGGAAAACTACTTATTCCTAATCTGAGTCATTTGATCCAAAACAGCATTCTTTTAACCTTGATCTAATTTGACATTGTTGAAAGAGTTGTTATAAAAGGTGTTGAAGAAGCAATGAAAGCCTCCCTAGCTCACGTCACTTACTCTGTAGTACTCCAGGATATTAGTGGAACCTTTGCAAGTGTAGATCTCAGTGTGTGTGCGTGTGTGTGTGTGTGCGTGTGTGTGCGTGTGTGTGTGTGTAGGGTACTGCAACAAATGTATCATTATAGGAGACATAAACATTAGAGCTTAAACCATATATTTTTCTGTGAGAAACAAAGCTTATATGTGGGGAAAAGATAGCATCAGCCTCAAGAGTCTGGAATATATCAGACTTGCCAATACAATATATCACAATGAATTTATCAGTCATGAGTCATAATAAGGTGATTACCTTTTCAGTGAGGAGGATATGATTAGTGACAAAAGGTAGTGGCAGAACTTGATGGTGGAGGCTAGGAACATGGAGGGAATATGGTATGTGTGATGTTTCCAAACTGTGTATTCTGTATTTTCAGACTCAACTGACAACATATCACAAGATGTAAAGCTATTGCCGTCTATTTTTGTTACACCTTGTACTACATTATCTAATAATTGTAATCTTGTTTCCAACATTGGACTATGAGGTCCTATATATTTTATTTATATATCTCTGGAATCTGTCAACGATTGGTACTTAATACATATGAGTTTTGTTAAATAAATGTGTAGGAGCCATTTGGGCCACCAACTGTATCCAGGTCATGATTTGCCAAGTGTTGGCTACTTCAGCTTGTAAAGGGTCATGGCCTGAGATACCATATTTTCTAGTTGAAAACCAGTTCTTAGAGAAGAACAGAAAGTCTCTTGAATATGCACTGTGTGTGTGTGTGTGCAAATACATACATATATTTTTAACACAGTATGTTTTAGAATGAAGTCTTAAGATAACAGAGCTGGTAAAACTCACATTAGAAACCCCTGGTCCAACTTCTAATCTCAGGCTTCAGTGTCCTCCAAAATTTATCAGTCTCCTGATTGGATTCTTCTATTATTAAAAATTGATAAAATACTCCCACTTCTCTCTTTTCTTTATATTTTTTAGGTAAAATGATTAAGTGTAAGGGCTTATGAAAAATAACAAGTCATAGAGACTCACACAAATGGAGGTCTGTTCCCTTGTATTTATTTTCTCTTTACAAAGCAATCCTAATCCATTTTATGACGATGTGCTTGGTGCTTGGAAGTTACATACAGCATTGAGTTACACCCCAATTCGTGTTACTAAGATTGAAAGTGGGTCGAAGTCCCAACTGCCCTAAACAAATAGTTACATAGAGCATTAGTGCTCTTGAGGATGAGTGAGACAATCAGGAGATTGTCACCATTTTTGTCAATAATGTATCTTTTCTTTCTTTTTTTTTTTAAAGATTTTATTTATTTATTTGAGACAGAGAGAATGAGAGACAGAGAGCATGAGAGGGAGGAGGGTCAGAGGGAGAAGCAGACTCCCTGCCGAGCAGGGAGCCCGATGCGGGACTCGATCCCGGGACTCTAGGATCATGACCTGAGCCGAAGGCAGTCGCTTAACCAACTGAGCCACCCAGGCGCCCCAATCTTTTCTTAACCTGATTGGTGCTAAGTACTGTGCCAAAATTAAAGCCAAATAACATGAGACCCTTGGCTATAAACAATTACAATTTTACAGGGACTTTTGATTATCCCGATACACTCTCCATTCAAACACCAATGATTATACAATATATTAGATGTTGTGCAACATCCTGTCTCCAGGATTCAGTAATGTGATCTCTATGATAGTTCTGGAAATGGAATGAAATCAGTGATAGGAGGTGGGAATAAGAACAACAGTTAATGAAATTAAATGGGAAAGCTCCTTTTTCCAATCCTCAAGATTATTCATGGGTCAAGACTCTTACCTACTCAAAATGAGACCTGTGGACACTGTAGCTTTCAGATTCTTTTTATATTCATATTAGCTCTTGGCTCCAGATTAGTGAAACATCTATGCAAACTTAAGTCCACACCATAGATTGTCTAGGTAACATCGGACATAGACCTTCAAAATAACCTGTTGCCTTTCTGTGATTTTCAGAACAAAAGAAAAAGAAAAAAAAAAGTATCCATAAAAATGTTCCTAAAATAAATAGTAAAAAAAAAAAAAAAGAAAAAGAAAAACCTCCTGAAAAGTATATTTCTTTTGCATCAAACCCACTTTTCATTTTGCACTGACTTCCATCTTATGGACAGAGATTCATTGGTAAGGGGAAGGTGTTGCTCTGAATAAACTAAGGTTACATAATATTTTAAAATCGCAAACTTAAAATAGGTAACTTTCTGATATAAAACATTAGCAATGATATTTTAAAATATTAATACTGATGTTTTAAGGTAATCCATAAATCACAAAATATGCTGAAAACATAATTTTGTCCTGGAAAAATTGATAATGTTATTGCCACACAATTTTATCTGTACTAGAAGCAGTAATATATAAAGCTTCAATTTTTTTTTCAGCTTTCCCTCATTGATAAAGTCTTTTTGTTGTCATATAGCAACCTTATAATATATTTTAATAAGAGGAAATGGTGCATAAAGCTCAAAAACTAGACTGAATATTTATCAAGGCTATGGACTGTGCCTATTTTTATTTACCACTGCATCTTCAATGTCTAGCACAGGGCCTGGAATGTGACATAAATAGTTAATATTTATCAAGTGCGTATTACGTACAAGTCGTTCTCAGCACATTACATGTATTAGCTCATTTAATCGTCACATCAATCCTATGAGGTAGGTGCCACTTTACAGATGAGAAAACTGAGGCCCACATTGGTGAATTAAATTGCCGCACATCATATGGTTAAAATCCAAACTCTGGACATCTGGCTCCAGACTTTGCCCCTTAATTACTATGATGCTAGACTGTGTGCATTAGATGAACTTTGAATGCTAACTGAATAAAAGAATGGGAGTGAGTACACATGAAAATCTATCTTTTCCTATTAGTGCTCGCCACCTCAATGTTTTCAAAAGAAAGCATGATGGCACAGGACACACATATTTATTAAAGGAAAGTGGGTGTGGGTATGTTTGAGAGGGCATGTAGGAAGACAGGCAGTGTAAATGAATTTAGGTCTTTATGAGTTCTTCGAGGTCATTTATATATGTAATTATCTAATAATTATTAAGATTATGATGAGCTAGGTAATGTTTTTTAAGTGCTCCCTTCAAATTAATACCTATGAATTATATGTGAGAAGGAAAAAGAATTGATCAAAATATTTGTCTCAGGCAAAATCAATTAGTATTCTTTTTTTTTTTTTAAGATTTTATTTATTTATTTGACACAGAGAGAGATAGCGAGAGCAGTAATACAAGCAGAGGGAATGGGAGAGGGAGAAGCAGGCTTCTTGCCGAGCAGGGAGCCCGATGTGGGACTCGATCCCAGGACCCTGGGATCATGACCTGAGCCGAAGGCAGACGCTTAACGACTGAGCCACACAGGCGCCCATCAATTAGTATTCTTTGTGCTATAGTGATTGACCAATTCCTACATGCGCTATTTTGCTAATGTCACTCATTTCCTGCAACTTCTAGTTTTCTTAACCTATAAAATAGGAATGATAATTAGAATTGAGTTTGAGAACCACTGAAAATTACTCAGCAAATACAGACATTTTTGAGAAATCATGGATTAGAGGGTTATGGAATTTCAAAGGATGTTTGTGAGGCCCGAGAAATGGGGGTGGGAATAATTCATACTTTTCTTCTTAAGCAAGCAAAAGCACCTGAACTTGTTTAGCAGGCCATAAGCTAGCTAGGTTCAACAGGAATTTTAACTGTGTAAACATTGAAATTGAGATACTATGTTATTGTCTAAATTTCAGAGAATATATTTGCCCAGAGTAATTTCAGAGTAGCCAGCTTATCAATTTATCTAATTTCTTGGTAAAATATGTTAACAATGTAGAAAATCCTGTCCCTAATTGCTAATTTTGCAGGTTTATTCTTAACACTTTTATTTGGTGGAAGTGTGTGTGCATGTGTGTGTGTGTGTGTGTGAGTTAATGGATCTCTTCCTGTCACTTTCCTCTTTTTTGTAGAATTCTCTTCTCTGAATTGCTTGACACTAAGTGATATAAATTTTTAAATACAGGCAGAAAAGCTGTTATTTTTTATTTAGCTTTTACTGTGTAATGGAATTTGTGACAAGATTATTTGCCACAATGTTATTTTGTGTCTTGATTAGTGTTCTTTGTAAAAGACCCCGAGATATGTGTACAAAAGGCACTGTATGAGCTGTGAATGGAGGGGCAAATGACCTTTATTCAAATGTAGCCAAGTAGTCATTACCAAAGTTTTCAGCAATTTGAACTGCCTAACTAGAGGCATGACAACAGTAATTGTGGATGTCCTTAAAGGATAGCTGTATACATTTTGATCAGTAAGTACCCTGCGTACACTTTGAAAGAAGCAATTATTACTAGGTATAAGTTTTGCTTGACTTAAGTCCTTTACAGTTGGCCTTTTAGAAACTTCTTGGGCAGCCCTCGCCGACTGAATATCTTCCCACTAACAACAACATGGCCCGGTGTTGTACAGCAGAAGTATGTTTGCCAACACTCTAATGACTTGCTATCAAAAGTCTTTTGTCTCCCAAATAGATGAAACTGAGCTCCAGGGCAATGCCAGTGTTACAGGTGTTTGAGTTAGACAGTGGCCAACAGCAGAGTATCAGCAATGTAAACTTTCTTGGGTAAAGGTTAGCTCTCATTTTTAAAAGCATTACATTTTTTATTGCATATAGAAAAAAAAATTGGCCAATATTGAAGGTCCCTGAGCCGGGCAACCGCATGGCTCCATCACCCATCCTCAGCGTTGCACAGTGCATCTCCCAAAGCACTGATTTTCTCAAGTGTTCCCATAGTAGAATGTTTTGTTTTCAAACCAAGTCAGACTCAGAACCCAAACTATAAAATGGATAAAACAACGAAAGGATAGTTTTCAGTCTTTAGCACTTGTCAGAAAATACTTAATTGCAGTATCTGTAAAACATCTTTTGTTGGATTGGTGCAGACCCCTCGTTCCCACTGAGCCCAATTTGAAAACTACCAGGCTGTCCACCGGGCGGAGAGCTCTTCAGAACAGAAACTATGCCTTTAGTTCCTGTCACAATGTTGCAAGGAAGTCAGTACCTAACTAAAGACTTCGTCATCTAGGATTTACTTATCCAGCTCTCCCAGACACTGAGCTTTGTGTGAGGAGGAACATGCACTTCATTTCTTGGAAAGTCCTGCAAACTCACTTTGAAGCTATGTTCTTTCTTCACAAAGATCATGTAACTTGGTTGTCAAGTTTTCCATGCCTCCTAGAGACAAGAGACAGCCTCACAGCAAGAGGGAAGCAAAATATATAAAAATCAGAAAGAGGAACATGTATATAACTGATGTACGTACATCATTTGGGATCATTTTAATATAGACTCAAGTAAATCTATGTGTCCCTGAGTGCCTATTATATTACAATACGTTGCAGCTACAGTGTAAGTATCAGTAATTATGACAAAATCCGTTGCTAACATAGGTTAAATTAATGGAGCATCTTCCTATTTTTAAAAGCGTGGATTATGCATAAGAAGGGTTTCCGTCACGTAATTAAATGCCATGCCTCTCTCTCTGTGTGTCAGTCTTCCTCCCTTCTTTTCTCTCTTCCCTCTCCTCAACCTACCCATTGTAATAGAATGAGTCCATCATCGAGGCTGTGAAATAAAATCTGTGTTCAATTTCTGGCACTTTCACTTTCTAGCTCTGCGACCTTGGGCAATAATGTTACTCAGTAATGTTATATTCTCTTTGTCACTGTAGTAATGAGGTTTAATGAGATAAGTGGTGGGCAGTTTAGTTAGTACTTAATAAATGTTTTTCGTTCGTGCTCAACAGAGATAAACTTCAGTTATTTATACTTTATCATCTTCTAAATTTCCTCTTGTAAACTCAGTATTTATGCCATGTTACCTTAGTTTTGGTTATTGCTGCTTCACAAATCACCTCAAAACTTGGTTTAAAAACATGTTATTTCTCCTGATTATGGGAGTTGACTGGCACAGATAAGCAGTTCTTCCCCTTCAGAAGGTGATATTGGCTGAGGCTGCCATCCTGATGACAGGTACTGGAATGTTCCGTATGGTCACTCAGATGTCTGGTACCTTGGTGGGACTGTGGGAAACTCAAGTTCAGCTGAGACACTGACCAGCTGGGCTTCTCTCTACATTAGTCTGAGAGGCTCATCCTCTCACCGTGGCCTCTCCATGCGGCCTCTTGACGAGAATGGCTACTTCTTACATTAAAGATTGGGCCCCCCAAAGTGTAAAAGCTCACATCTACAATTGGCTCAATGCTGCTTCTATGGTATTCTGTTGTGGAAAGGGAGCCAGGATCTGACAATTCACTGTTGGAGGTGACTCAAGAAAGGTGGGAAGTGTGGTTGATTGGAGGCCATTTTGGAAACCAGCTACCACAGTATTTGTTTTCTAATTCTTTGTCCCTGGCTTATCCCCATGACCCTGACAGTGTTGTACCTTACTTAGCATTACAGATGAGGCCTTTTTACAATTCTGCTTTAATTTGGAAGCAAACAATGCTGGCAACTTTACAGGTATCAACATATGAGATGATAGCCTTTGGTCTAGCTTCAAAAAAGTTTGTTCCGGGGGCACCTGGGTGGCTCAGTCGCTTAAGCGTCTGACTCTTGTTTTCGGCTCAGGTCATTATCTCAGGATTGTGAGATGGAGCCCCACATTGGGCTCCAGGCTCAGCGGGGAGTCTGCTTGAGATTCTCTCTTTCCCTCTCCCCTAACCCATCCCCCTGCGCGCTCTTTCTCTCTAAAATAAATAAATCTTTTTTTTTAAAAAAAAGTTTGTTCCAATGTTGATGAATAGCACAGCCCATGAATAAAATAAATACAGTATATTTTTATATAGGATTTGCTTTATAAAAAAAGAAAAAGCCTACTAATTTGCTATTACTACCAAACCATCCCAAACATAATGAGGTTAGTTATGAATTGGGCCATGGTCCTTTTAAAATGAAATTCACTTTCTCACATCCTTTTCATAGAGGTCCATGTTAAAAGTGGCTAGAGCAAAAAGAATGGAGAAATATTTTGCTGTTAAACTCAAAAAAAAAAAAAAAAAACTTAACAGGGTTTGAGAGCACTGTAGATTACCACTGGTTTTCTGAAATGAGTTATTTTGTCCAGTTCATTCTGATAGTTAAATTTTGATGTACCAAAAAAAAAAAAAAAAGGTACATATTGTCATTAATCCTCCCACAAACTCATAATGTTTCTGAGTGAGAGGCCTCTGAGAATCAGATGGACCCTCTGTCTAGAAAATGCCCATATGCTCTAAATTTTGCATACAGGATCAAGGGTTTACAGCTACAGTCAAATGCATCTCTGAATCCCAGGTTAAGAACCCCAGTTGTAAAAGTCATTAAATCCCTAACGAGAGCAGAAAGGTAAGTTTCTCTTGATATGTTATTTCCCAAGGCAGGACTTAGCTGTTTACAACGAAAAGTTACTTTGTCAACCATGTGGACAATCACCACTGCTTTGATTCTATTACAAATATTATACCCATTCCATTCTAATCATCCTATTCAGAGGTAAGGGATGGGGGGGGGGGCAAAATTAAAGAAATACAACCAAAAATAAAATTAAGAAGTTGTAGTCTAATTCACCTATGTTTCTGATGGTTCGGAGCCTTCATTAATGTTTGTAGAAGGAGCACAGGGATTTGGATTTCAATACTGGGCTTAAGGTGCAGCTCTTGGACCTTCGGCAAATACTTTAAGCTCCCACTGTCTCTCCCTTTCTGCCTGCCTGTGCCAGTGCCTGAGGGGGGAAGGGGTATCTGTGTGTGTCTCTCTGACAATTTCTTTGGCTTTTTCACTCACTATCGCTCTCTTACCCTCTGTTTCTTGAGCTACTACATTCTTTCTCTCTGTCTCTCTTCCACTCTGTCTCTCTTTTTATATCTATCCATATATGGGTACATACACATCTGACATAAAAATATCTCTAGGGACCTCACAGAGATCTGGTGACAATCAAATAAATTGACTCAAATGCTTTTGAAGTATTTTGTAATTTTTACAGTGCAAATGTACTTAAACAGTTCTTATTTTGTAAGACTTGTTACTGAAAAACTGTTTGATTGTGGTGGAAAACACAGAGCTGGTTGGGAGACTTAAGTTCTAGCCCTGTTTTCAAGAATTTGCTGTGCAATCTGAGGCCAGGCTGTAAACCTCTGGAAGTCTGTTTCTTCAGAAATGGCAGGCAAGGTTATACTAGCTGAGCTCTGGGCCCTTTTGCAAGCTCTGTTTTTCTTCTTGAATCTCTAATCTAGTGGACTGGGGAGAAGTGAAGTTTTCCCCTATTTTTGTCAGATTATGGTATGATTCCTGGGTACTTTGATGCCAGTAGATTCTGTATATGCCCAGTGAGTGGCACAGATGAAGCTTCCCTGTCTCTACAGCTGGTCTCATGGGACTGTTACCTGGGAGAACTAGACACCCACATGGTTTCTGCTTCACAGCCATCAGAATAACAGGTTTAAAAATCATCTGCAGATTACATTCCTCTGGGGGCAAACTTTCCTGACATTTGTACTTAGTTTTAATTGTAGGAGGAAGCCTTCTCTGTTTGGCTCATCTATTTGATATACTGAATTTACCCAAAACAGACGGGGCCCTTTGTTCCAGCACTTCGGCACATTGGCTTATGCCATTTTGTAACCTTACGTGCTTCTATGTTGTTAAGTTGCAAAGCTTTCTGTGTTCTTATTGCTAGTCGGTGTTGTCTGGGACGCCCGTATCCGCACCAAAAGGGAGCCGGGCTCCTGTAATTGTGGCAATGTTTACTTCTTCCCATCAGTGTATCCGCTCTCTTTTCTGAAGTAATCACTGTAATTACACTTCTTCAGTGAGTTGTGCTCTATTGTGTCACCAGGCCTATCTGCTCAACATCACTGTGTTTTCTTATCTGAGTGCTCTCAAATGGGGCAAGTGAGATGTGTTGGCAGGCCACCTTCAATCAAATTAATGTGAGACCAGTGTATTGTCAACAGACATGGTGGCGGTCCCTATTTATCCTGTTTCCACAGAATGGTACAGTAACTGACCTAATGTTTATAATGGAGTGTTTATTTGGCCGAGAGGTGCATATATAGGCTAATCCTTAAAGAACAGTAATAAAGTCTATCTTCTTACTACTTGGACTTTATTGTCATGCCAATGGAACATGTTACAGCTGTGTTTTTGTAAAAAAAAAAAAAATGAAGTGAGGTGAAGTGTTTGGATTTATCATCGTAAAATTTTGGATATGCCAGGACTCCCATGGCTTGAAAAGTAAAATGTTGGTTATGAGCCTCTGTCTTTTTAGCTTATTACCTCAGTGTATGTTTTCAACAAAATGCATAATACTCCTAAAGCTTTATTATAGAGTTTCCGTTATAAGTAACATGGAAACAATGGCTTATGCCTTTAAAACACACATCACAATACTTGAGTAATTTTAATTTTACTTAACAAAAAGAGGATGCAATAGAACAAAGGCATTTCTTTATATAGTAGCCCTATGTTAAGTTAGTCCTATAATACAGTTGTAGATTTTTGGGTACATTTATTTATTTGATTTATATTGCTCTTGATTTGACAGTACAGCAAAATTTCAACAATCAGAAAAGGAAATTTTCCATCCATTTACCAAAAGCTATATATCCCAAATTATGTACTTATTTTAATACTCTTAAGAACAGGAGTAAGGAAAAATAATAATTTTCATCCTTAATTTGTACTGGAAATTGCTACATGATAGTGATCAAATTAAATATGCAAATATAATCCATGCTCTGGATTTCCTAATGGCTTATTCTTATAGTTAGAAGTTTGGAGGATCGTCTCACATGTACAAGGAACTTTTGTTCTCCAATTTATAGAAATTAGAGAATGACTGACCTGGTCATACACCTTTTCTTAAGTAGATGTTGAGGATCGGGCCCCAGCCCATGTTTTTTAAGCATATGTAATTATAACTCAGACCTCATATTCCATGCAGACAGTGCCTTCATGTGAACAAGCTTAGAGTAGATCTTAATATTTTTATGTAAGGTATTTAATAGATCATTCTGTGGACTTACCCGAAAAAATAACCAACACAACTAAAATGATACTTCTATGAGAAGATATTCCTGATGTACTAAAGGGACTCTTGGAAGACATTCTAACTTGTAGGCTGGTGACATCACAGTAGTATATTTTCTTTTTGAAACAATATCTAAAAGCATAAAAGGCAGGAATGTCCCATTTAATTCCTAAATGAAACACGTAACATTTGGATGAGGAAAAACAGCATAACTACAAATGCTTCCCCTTTTAGTAATGGCCAGCTTTTCTCTATAAATGACTGGGGAGTCACCCCAAAAGATTATATTAACAATCTATTATTTTTTTTTATCCAATAGAACATAGCAACTGGAGGAAAAAAAAATGTTATTTTAAGATTTTAAAATAATTTCTCCCTCCAAAGCTGACACTCTATAAATGAGTTTTGCACCTCAAGATATTGCCATAAAGTTGCAGACCACCAGAGATAAGGGTAGTAACCAGGGAGATTAATTAATGATCAACTAATGATTTCTGTTAATTACTATACTAATAAGTTTAGTGTTGCTTATATTTTACATTTAATTTTAAAGTTTGTTGTGCTGTATATGGTGACTAGTATTGTAATTATAGATTGGTTCTTGGGGCCCACTCATTTACTTCCTTGTATAATTAGTTACAACTGTGTTCTCTAAGTCTGAATTATTCTCAGATGTTAATTGGCTTTTAGAATCTCTCCTCACATTTCGTTATTAAAAAAGATTCATCAGAGGAGACTAGTTAGGAAGCGCTTACGGTTAAGGACTGTTTTCTTATAAGTATAACCAGCTTTACCTCAAAACATTATTTCTAGAGGATGACCTTGTGTCATTTCCCAAGCAAGGGAACTGTGTTAGACACCTGCCCTCACACCTGCTGGATTATGGGGAAGCAAGAATAAGATGGGGGTGGTGGTGCAGCAGCTCAGTGTTAAGGAGCCAAAGGACTCCTCTGCTCACCATGACTATCACCCATGGCTTGGGGGTGAGAATGTGACAGGAGAGGTAGAGAATCCTGCCCAGGAAGCATGATAACCCTATTCCCTTCTCCTTGTTAATTTAATCCTTGCTATGCTCCTTCCAACAACTCCACTTTATTTGGAATATCTTGGCTCTGTTGATGTATTCTTTATGTGTTTGCTATTTTTTCTCTGCATGCTACTGCCTAGTATCCAACATGGAGGATGTTGTCCCCATTCTGCTTAGACGTAAGGTGTTCTTGGTTGCCAATGCTAGGGCCCTTCTTGAATGGAAGCCAACTTCTGACCATCATTATACCACAGTTCTCATGATCTAAGTACACTTCTTTTCTTGAACATACCAAAACCTTTCATATCTGTAAAGCTTTTACATACATTGTTACGTCTGTATGCCATTCCACTTTTCCATCCTACAAGACTTAGATTTATTTATTCATCTGATATATAATTAATAAGGAGCTACATGGACTAAGAACTGCGTTAGCTAGTGGTGACAGAGAGATGACTTATCTTCAGTACTTGTCTTTGAGAACTTAGAGTCCTGACAGAAGGTATTCCTTCCTCTGAGTACCCATAGCATTTTATACATTTTAGGTTGTCTTAGATAAGGCATACTCTCCCACCTTCCCGTTTCTCTAGTCCCTAGAGTTAGTTTCTTAGCATAACATTGTAGAAATAAAGAAGGCCTTAGGGATCGTCTAATTTAACTCCATTTGTAGATGAGGAAACAAATGATCAAAGGGCTAAGTGAACACAACTAATTACTTGAGCTGAGACTAATTGCCCAGACTTGTTTTCTCCTAAATCTAGCATTGTCGTTCACTGTCCCACCGGCTTTGCAAGTATTTCTAGAAGCTTTTGGGAAGCAGTCATTACTTTTCTTGGATTACTAGGGTGCTAGTCATTAGCATCAGCCTAGCCTAACAGTGTGTGAAACTAGACCATAATGGCTAAAGAGGAAATATACTTTCAGAAAACAAATTCTCAATGAGTATTTTACATGCTGGGAGTCATGACTCAGCCATGCACAAATGACCTAAGCCAGAATATTCTAAAGTGACGGAAAAAGAATATTTCTTTTACCTAAAATGACAACCAAATGCGTCTATCTAGTTAGGTTGGTATATGATTATAGCACAACAGTTTTGAGAGACAAGTGTTCTTTATTACTGAAATGCATCATAATGCATAACCCTGAATTCTGCTGGAAATCTTTGGAGCCTGAGTGGTCTAAAGAACATAGGTTCTATAAACACATGGACCCCAGACTTCTTTACTAGACTTTAAGTGGGAAATGAAGGATAAGGTCATCCCTACTTGTTACCAACACAGGTCGTGGTATGATTCTAAGAAAAATATTTTGTATCCACTAAATCTGATTTATCTTTAAGGGTTCCACCCATGAGATTTGCTGCCATTGCAATTCTGTCTTTTTTTCCTCATCAGTTCTCCACCTCCTTTGCCTCTGGAGGACTATCTTTGAAATTATGATTACTTTCTAGCATATGGATTTTTAATTTTCTGAAAAGGTATAAAGCAGCCAGGATTGGATAATGGAAAGCTCCCCAGACTGGTGCAGGACTTTTTGGTTCTCATTCGGATGCTGCTGCTACTGAGATGTAAGAGCTCTGGGCCTCCCCCCGCGTCAAGTGTAAGATGCAGGGGCTGAACGAACGGCCTTCAAAGTCCCTTCAAGCTCTGTGATTCAGTGATAGGAAATTGAAGCTTTGGCTGTTAATTTTTCCATTGATTTCTGAAATTCTCCTTTAGTAATCCCTGACTCTGAAATAAGTCAAATATAAAAATAGCATGATGAAGTTACTGTCGACACTCTCTTTAAATAACTTTAAACTGGGGCGCCTGGGTGGCTCAGATGGTTAAGCGTCTGCCTTCGGCTCAGGTCATGATCTCAGGGTCCTGGGATCGAGTCCCGCATCGGGCTTCCTGCTCCTTGGGAGCCTGCTTCTCCCTCTGCCTCTCTCTCTCTCTCTCTCTCTCTCTGTCTCTCATGAATAAATTAAAAAAAACAAAAACAAACTTTAAACTGCACAATCCTAGCTTTTCAAAATGAAGTTTGGGGAAAATCCATTTTCGGAGAGTTCATAATTAACATGCATTGTATAAGCAGCTACAGCAGCCTACTCTTCATTATTAACATATAGCATAGTTTGTCAATTCACTGGTGAATGCTTCCAGTTTCGGGAAGCCCTCTGGGTAAAGCCCTGCTTAGCAGGTTTAATGTGAAGAGTTGGTGTCATCCTAATCAGCTGTCCCTGACAGAGTAAACATGGTTCCGTCTGTGCTGTCCCTCCCTGGCTGGCTGTGGGTTTCCAGCCCACTGAGCACTTGATGCCAAACAGTCTGTTAAGGGACAAGGAAGAGACTCTTTGGGGATCCCTGGTATTTATCACTGTTTAGGAAACTTGAGGTTCAAAGGGCCAGGACTCATATACACCAGTTTTATTCTAAATATTTGATTTGATTAAGGACATGTTGAGGGATTGTTAGCTTTTTTGGCTTTTTTTCTTTAGCATAAGATGACACTGCTGTTCTGCTCAGGTGTGTTTTTGTTAACCCTGTCTTTTGTGTAACTAAATATAGTTCAAAGACCTGGCATACCATCCAAACTGTCGGATTTTTTTTTTTTTCAAGTGAATAAGTCTTGATTTGTTATCCAACTCTGAGATGTTGCTCACATAAGAAAGTTCATTTCCAGAGAAATGAATCAAATTGCTTTTTAAGTACGGACTCTTAAAAGTATAAAACATATTTAAAGTCAGTTGTTACAAATGATTGTTTCCTGAGCAGAAATGTATAAAATAAAAACAACCATAACTTAATTGTAGAAACACATGTGTAGACACACACGTAACTATATATATTAGGGAGGTAGGGTGGCAGGAGGAGGTGCGCTGTTGAAAGAAAATGGTACAATGAGTAGCTAGCTGGTGGGGGTTTTCACGAAAATGATTAGGAACAGACTGAATCATCTTAATTCTTGCATTCTTGTTCCTTAGTTCAAAGTTGTGAAATTTTCCAGTTCAATATGTCCTGCATTTGTTAACTTGATTAAACATATTGATTTTTCATAATTAAAAGGCAGTTTACTATTTTATAATGATGTGCTAATTCTAAAGTACATGGAAGTTTTCTCCAAAAGCTTTTTATTTTAGAAGTAAATGTAAAGGTAATATGAAACTTCTTTACACGTGTACAAGTGTGTGTACGTATCTGTAGTTTCATAATAGCTTTTTAGCAGAGTAGTTATTGTAACACTAAAGACAACACTTGAAGAAGAAGAAGAAGAAGAAGAAGAAGAAGAAGAAGAAGAAGAAGAAGAAGAAGAAGAAGAATACAATAAGCATTCTGTTTGAAAATGTGTTAATTAACCTAACTTCATGCCTAAAATATTCATGTATGTATCTATTTATGTTTACAAAAAACTAAATATTAGAACGTCAGGTGAAGAGCAATAAACTACGTAGGTAAAGTACAAAAGGAATCCCCAGTGCATTTTAGTCCTCCCTGAGAAATTTAGAAGAGACAACTTTTATTGGTTGAAAAATAATTGATTTCGTACTTGAAAAATAATGCCTTTGGGATTTTTGTTGTTTTGTTCAAGGTGTAACTTTTTCCTATTTGGTTTCAATGTATCTGTGCTCATTCCCCACTGAAGAGAGTAATGGAATTTTCAGGAATATCTTTAAAATGTACATTAAAACAAATTGTGTTTTTAAAACAATGTATCCGAGGAGCTATAGCCAGGGTTTTAGCGGACTGTTGGCCTCAGAGCAGTGTAGGAAGTGATTATTGTAGCAACTGAGTCTGAATTTTTTCTCTTACAAAGATCTGAGGGAACACAGTATATGTTTGCCATGTGTAACTTCTACTGGGTAGGAGATTTATTGCCTTTAAAGTAATCTGCACAATAGAGCCTGTAATTATAGATTGTAACAAATGCATCAGGGCAAGTGGTCTTGCCTGAAAAAGTTTAAACTTTTCTCTGGCACCTGTCACATTAACGTTGAAATGATTCAAGTGCTATTTTTCAGTATGAACCATTTTAAGTAGAAAAAACACCCTGAGAACTAAGCCAGTCATAAGAAATAATGCAAAATCATATTTTAGAGATATAAAGCAATTCCTAGTTAGTCTTTATATTTTTTTCAGGTCAAGAACATTGAAAAAGAAAATAAAAATATTTTCTTGTTCACCTTGAGTATGATTCTCGTTTCATTTTTATGATGAATTCTATTATTCTACTTTTATTAGCAAGCAAAAAAAAGAAAAACAAAACATTAATTTTAAATAAGGGCCCATAAAAAATTCTGTACTTATTGGGATCTGTAAAAAAAAAAAATCAGTTTTGCTTACTGGAAGGGTAAAATGCTGTTTAATATACTTCTCTCTTTGCAATTAGATTAGATTTCTTTTAGTGGAGAAAAACTCATAAAGGATACAGCCTTGGAGATGTAATATGCTCTAACATATTTAAATAATTAGACTTCTGTCTCATTGAAATGTATGTGCTCTAGGTTTGATAGTGATAAAAGCATGAATATTAGTATGATTAGGAAATTACATCATGTCACAGCATAATTGATTGATTGATAGCTGAGTGAAAACTAACCATAAAGCACGTGAAAATAAATGCCTGTTCAGTAGTTATTCGGGCAGAATTTTTACATCTACCCAGTTGCAAGATTAGTAACTGAAATGCTCATCTCCCAAACGAAATAGAACGGATGTTTCTTCCTTTTTTTTACTCTGCGTGTGTGTGTGTGTGTGTGTGTGTGTGTGTGTGTGTTCACGCACTTTCATTATAACACTGGCAAGGAAAAGAATACGATTCAAAGTGCTTAGTGCTCAATTCAGGAGCTAATTGTTCCTCAAGACCTGTCAGATGGACACTAGATTACTAATTGACTCTATGAGCAATTAGTGTTTGGGAATTTCCTTTCAAAGTCTCAAGTTTTAAATGTAAAACTTCACTAACACAAGTGTGGATGCTCTTTTTACTCATCTCTTGAGAATTGAATTTCCCAAACATTTAAACTACCATTAATTTTTAAAAAGCATTTTGTCTTTTTTTTTTTCTGTTTGTGCTTTCGCTTTCTCATTCCCTGCCCTAATCTATTAAAGATTCCTGCTCACACAAGTCTTTGGCAACACTCACGCTAGTGGAGAAGGGCTGGAGAAGCGAGACCACTGCAGGATTCTCTGTTTCAAAGCTGAACCAATATTCACCATTGACATATCCATTCATCTGTGCAGGGTCATTGGAAATCCTCTCTCTCTAGTTTTTCCTTTCCTTCAGGGAGCAATGCTTAAAAGAGCAAACCCCTGGTGTGAAGAGATAGGAGAATTCTCAGCATGGCCAATGGTGCCAGGAATCGAATTAAAGTTGTCCATTTGCAGATGACCAGCTGTTAGAGCTCCCAGCACATGGAGGCCCTGCGCTTTCAGTTGATGCTTTGTTTACTTGAAATTCTGTCGGTGGCACTTCAGTTTAATTTTTTTTGATGGCAAAAGTCGTATCATGCCAAAAATATGCCAGGAGGGTAACAACACTAAGATATGTGCTGCTCAAGAGACTTATAACACTTTATTAGGTTCCCAAGGCTTGCTCAAGGAAAAATAAAAATTTTAAAGCTTTGCAGGAAAGGACTGTGCTCCACATTGCAGTAGCCAAAAAAAAAAAAAAAAAAAAAAGTTAAATCATTACTGAATTCACTTCTCTTTTGAGGAATTTAAAACTTGTCATTTCTTCTGCAATTGTTGACATTCCCAGATCCATTTTGGCATAAATCACATTTTGATACAACTGAACCCACAATTTTTTTTTTTTTAAGATTTTATTTATTTATTTGAGACAGAGAGAATGAGAGAGAGAGAGCACATGAGAGGGGGGAGGGTCAGAGGGAGAAGCAGGCTCCCCGCCGAGCAGGGAGCCCGATGCGGGACTCGATCCCGGGACTCCAGGATCATGACCTGAGCCGAAGGCAGTCGCTTAACCGACTGAGCCACCCAGGCGCCCAGAACCCACAATTTTGACTATCTTCATATGCATTATCTCTTCTTGGTGAGAGGCACTCGGAAGACACGTGCTGCCATCAAATCTTAGATGCCCGAAGTCAGCACTGAAGGTGTTTTCTCCAGTTCGATTTTCTTTGTTATCATAGGAGGCGTTCGCGTGGCTTAACTGGTTGGGCAAAGTTAAGAACTGTCAGAATTAGCTTTGCAAGGAAAGATTTGAAAACCCCGGGAAGAACGTAACCTGTTCAGGAGACGGAAGTTGAGAATACGTAGTCCTCCTGCCAAGTCCCCGAGAACCAAGCATGTTTCAACGATTGTCAGCTTTGAGTTTGTGATTGCCACTGGTTCGTTATGTTTCTACTTTCACTTTAATTTCTCTCCGTTTTATTTGCAAATAGTGAAGAGTGCCTGGCACAAGTAGGTCCTCAATAATCTTTATTGATAGAATGAATAAATGATGTTTAATATTTTTTATTTATAATTAAGATTTTTTTATTTTGCTTTGTTTTTTTAGTACCTCATTAATAAAAAATTGTCATGTGCTTTACTTGGCAAATTCTATTTAATGCTTACTTTCCCCCAGATACAAGTTTTACATATATCCCTAGGATTGCATTTGGAAAAACGTGGGAAATACATGTGCCCTAAGCATCTATACCTATTCAGATGTCTCCTGGCTACAGTTCGTTGTGCGGCGGCTTGTTCCTACCACCTTCATTATAATATCACCCTTGGAAAGCAGGTACGCGTAGTTTGAGAAGTAGTATTGTAGCAAACAGTTTAATCTCACTAAGTGACCTTACACAAAAGAGAAAATGTACAGTAACAGTTAGACTTGTAAAAAGGGCAAACTGTATTCTCAAGCAACCCAGAACGGACTTTAACCACAATGAATGGACTGTGTCATCATTTTAAGAGCAAGCTACACAACTGATTTTAGAAGTACCTACCTACTCTTTAGATTTATTACAAAGTACAGAGCATGACTCTTTTCCCAAAAGCGTCCCCTCCAAAAAAAAAGAAACCTTATCTCTCATCTCTCTCTCTTTCTCTCTCTCTCTGTCTCTCTATCCATTTATCTGTTTTTTAAGCTATGCTAAGGAGCAGTTCCCATTGGTGCAATGAAGCCGTTCCTTTTCTTGAGTGATCTAGACCTTTTTAAAAAATGCCATATCTGGTTATCCGTAATATAAAATAACAGATCAAAGTTACCATGGTGCAGATTCACATCTTAAATATCAGTCTGTTCCCTCTAACCATTAGTTATCAAGTATCGTTTGGACCAGTCATGGCATAAACTCTGTTGAGAGAGTTTTACAAATAGAATGCAAGTGATGTGACTTCAAGTATAAGAAATTTAAAAGCATATTTATAATTCTTGTTCCTGATACTTGGTTACCTATCCAAAGTTTTTATTTTTTTTATTTTTTTATTTTTTAAAGATTTTGTTTATTTATTTGAGAGACAGAATGAAATAGAGAGAGAGAGCATGAGAAGGGGGAGGGTCAGAGGGAGAAGCAGACTCCCCGCTGAGCAGGGAGCCCGATGCGGGACTCGATCCCGGGACTCCAGGATCATGACCTGAGCTGAAGGCAGTGGCTTAACCAACTGAGCCACCCAGGCGCCCCAACTATCCAAAGTTTTTAAACATAACATTTAAGTATAACGATTAAACATTTTATCACAATCTTATTACCTGTTAAGTCTTATTCAGTAGCACCCATAGGTCTTGCACCCATAATGCATGATGGGTCTAGCACCCATAATGAAGTTAGATTTTGTGAGGACTGTATTAATGAATATTATAATCATCAAGTGCATTCGATATTAAGCATACATATAGTAAGTACTAAGAGAAAATATATATTATTCTGATTTTATAAAAAAAATAGGTACTATTTATGTATATAGTGACTGCTCTGTGTTTCATAAGAATTTAGTTGGTCTGGTTTTATCACTAATTTGACATTTTTGCTTATTTAATTTTTCCTTTCTTATTGATGGAGCACTTATTCTGTGCGAAGTACAGTGGGAAATGCTGGAAACATAAAATGAATAAGACAGTCTTTGCCTAGTGAAAGAGATGAACACATAAACAAATGCCATAAGTGGCTAAATGATTCTGAATAGGAATTTACCACAGGAAAGTTATACATCTTCCTTTTAAGTTCCCAAAACATTTTCTTGCATAGCTATGTGTAACTAAGAATCAGACATCACTAGTCACTGAACACTATGCAAAAGAACAATCATATTCACTTATCACATATAATTTTGATAGAAAAACACACTGTAGCATCACACAAGTTCATAAGATGTTGACACACACGCCCACACACACACACACACACACACACCCCAATGATAAGTACTGAAAGAGATAACTGACCTCAAGGACCTCGCAGTCTAGTGGGACTGCCAAGAAGGAAAGAATAGTATAGGGTAGGGAAGGGCATCACAAGTAGAAAGAACAGCGTATATAAAGACATAAGGTAGGAGAAAGTGTAGGATATCCCTTAAAGTTAGTAGTGTGTACAGCATGCTGTCAACAATATAAGAACTAGAACTACAGAGGAAAATTCCAAGTAAATTTTAAAATACTCAAAGGAAAATGAAAACTTTTAAGTAAAAAGTAGCTTTAATGGAAGTCATTGCTACATGATTATAAATAATGGTCACTTTTTATTTATGTAGTTTCCATATTTTTAAATAATAAGCTTGCATTTTAAAACCAGGGAAAGTTTCTTTTTTTAAAAATAAGTCCCCCCAAAATATATACAAATAAGAACTGGAGAGACCCTGCTGAAAAGGGACAAGGTTGACCTAAAAGCAGTAGCATGGGAATGAAGAAGAATCAGATGTTAGTGTTTTAAAGGATTAACTGAGAACACTATTCTTGATTGAACATAGGGTAAGAGAGGAAGAGCTAGATTACCTGAAGGCTGAATTTTCTTTTCTTTTCTTTTTTTTTGGTTACTTTTTCTTTTTTAAAAGATTTTATTTATTTATTTAACAGAGAGAGACAGTGAGAGAGGGAACACAAGCAGGGGGAGTGGAAGAGGGAGAAGCAGGCTTCCTGCTGAGCAGGGAGCCTGACGCTGGGCTCGATCCCAGGACCCTGGGATCATGACCTGAGCCAAAGGCAGACGCTTAACTGACTGAGCCACCCAGGTACCCCTTGGCTGAATTTTCTTTGCACAGTTTGAGAACTTAACTCTAGCTGCTTGTGAAAGTTATTTTTGTTAAAAGTAACACAGTAAGTTATTGGCAGGGCCAGAAAAAGGATTATTCTCCTAATTATAAATTAGTAGCAGAAAGATCAAAGGGCATTTTTTATTGTGCTTCTGAAATCTATCTACCAGTAACTTCTCATTATTTCTTTTTAGTTCTGTCCCTTGGAATATCAAAGAACTCTGGCAATGATAGTTCCAGGAAAGTAACATAATGTTCTAGTTGCTTTCCTTCCATCTTCTCATTCTCACCCTCAGAACAACCTTTCTAAGGAAACTATTATTATCTCCATTTCATTTTTTTTGTTTTTTATTTTTTTAATTTAAATTCAATCAATTAACATATAATCTATTATTAGTTTCAGAGGTAGAGTTCAGGGATTCATCAGTCTTATATAATACCCAGTGCTCATTACATCAGGTGCCCTCCTTAATGCCCATCAGCCAGTTACCCCATCCACTCACCCCTCTCCCCTCCAGCACCCTCGGTTTGTTTCCAATGATTAAAAGTCTCCTACGGTTTGTCTCCCTCTCTGATTTCGTCTTGTTTTATTTTTCCCTCTCTTCCCCTATGATCCTCTGTTTTGTTTCTTAAATTCCACATATGAGTGAGATAATTGTCTTTCTCTGATTGACTTATTTCACTTAGCATAGTACCCTCTAGTTCCATCCGCATCATTGCAAATGGCAAGTTTTCCCTTTTTTGATGGTTGAGTAATATTCCATTATACATATATTCATTCCACATCTTCTATATCCATTCATCTGTTGAGGGATATCTGGGCCCCTTCCATAGTTTGGCTATTGTGGACATTGCTGCTATAAACATTGGGGTGCAGGTGCCACTTCAGATTACTACCTTTGTATCTTTGGGGGTAAATACCTAGTAGTGCAATTGCTGGGTCATAAGGTAGCTAGCTCTATTTTCAACATTTTAAGGAATCTCCATACTGTTTTCCAGAGTGGCTGCACCAGCTTGCATTCCCATATTATCCCCATTTCAAAGGTGGGAATACTGAGACATAGGAGGGCTAAGTCATTTGCCTCAGGTCCCATGACTAGTTACTGGAAGTCTAGGGGTTCAGACCTGGAACAATTCAAATATATGCCAAGATTCAATCCACTGTGGTCAGAATATGACAATACTGACATTTCAGCAGAATTAACAGTTAAGAATTAAAGGTCCTTATTGTGGCCAATTATGATTTTTTTAAAGATAGTTCTTGGTAAGAAGAGTGAATAAAATATTGTAAACAGTATAAAAATAATTTTGGTAAAATATCTAAAATACTCTATTTACTTTTTTTTCTTTCAGTAAATGCAAGTATTACATCCTATAGCAAATTCTACATCATTAATTTCTTTTTTTTTTCATAAATTTTCTGCATTCTATAAAGTATATACCAATTGGCAGACTCTAACCCAAAATGACCATAGATATTTTATGGGTAGAAGTTAGTAAGAGATCCAAAAATTGCAGAAAGGTCTAGAATCATACTTATTGGTTATACTTTCTCCTTCTCAGAGGTGAGTACCCATGACAATGGAAATGGACAACCCTAGTTAAGAAAGTAACTTGTTCAAGAGCTCTGGAGGTGGGGGCACCTGGGTGGCTCAGTCAGTTGGGCATCTGCCTTTGACTCAGGTCGTGATCTCGGGGTCCTGGGATCAAGCCCCACATCAGGCTCTCTGCTCGGCGGGGAGTCTGCTTCTCCCTCTCACTCTCCCTCTGTGCTATCTCTCTCTCAAATAAATAAATAAAAATTAAAAGACAAAAAAGAGCTCTGGAGGTGAAGGTGGAAGGATTATTTTTTATATGAAATATATCTTGCTCAGTGTTGGCCTACAAGATATACCAAAGCCAATGTGTGGAAATAATACAAGATTTGAGTAAAAGGAGTAACAAAGCTACTAGAATAAGAAGAGTAAACTTAAATTCTGGCCCCAATTCTGCCAATTATTGGCTTTGTAATAGTAATTTATTCATTGCATACATTATGTCAATTGGCATTTATAGCAATTGTGTGGGGTTGACTAGTGAGGAATTTTAAATTCAGAGACTGGTCTTTTGTTTTGGGTTTTTTTTTTTTTAAAGATTTTATTTATTTATTTGAGAGAGAGAGAATGAGCGAGAGCACATGAGAGGGGGGAGGGTCAGAGGGAGAAGCAGACTCCCCGACGAGCAGGGAGCCCGACGCGGGACTCAATCCAGGGACTCCAGGATCATGACCTGAGCCGAAGGCAGTCGCCTAACCAACTGAGCCACCCAGGCGCCCCAGAGACTGGTCTTAAGACCAAGATTACTGTAATAGTGACTAGGGAGCTAGTACTAAAATGTATGTCTTTTGGCTCCTAACATAGTATCTTCTATTGAAAAAGAGGAAAAGAAGCATAAACGATATTTCTTTTAATTTTGGAGACCACTAAATTATTTGATACAAGTCACTACAACCATCCTTTGCCCCAGATGAAAAGGGCACCGTGTATTAGAAGGTCCAGTCTTGCCCTCTTCCAACACTCTCATATGCCCTATTGTGAGGAGTCCAAGGGCCATGAGGATGTTTCAATTTAGAATCCATGCCCTCCTTGTAGACCATGTTCCAGATACTTGGAATTCCGAGTCCACTTCTAGGACCCATGCAGGGCTCTTCACCAGGTCTGTCCTCCCACAGGTGGAAAGTGTCCTCCATGTGTGTACTTCTGGACCCAAGTGGAGGCCAAGAGGCAGCTGGTTGGAGGTGAGGGAATAGCAGGCAATGGATGGAGCCTTCTACAGCATGCATGTTAAGCTGCTTATGCAGTGAGATGATTATGAGCAAAAAGAAAAGCCAGTCACAGGTCAGCCTCTCCTATTTTGGAAGAGCTCTGATGACCCAGGAGACAGAAAATTCTAAATTTGAGCCCAGCTCTCCAGACATTTATGAAGGTAGAACTATAAAGGTAGAAAGAAAGAACATATTTTAACATTTTTTGGTTCAGTTTATGACTTCCAAAATAATTTATAATGTTTTAAATATTTTAAGTATTAGATATAGAGAGTATGGTAGGGCCTTCATGGAGCAAACCTTTCTAGATACAGAAAGATATAAATATCTAGATTTATGTATAAAGTTAGAGATAAATACATCTATAGAACAAATATAGTACCTACTTTATATAGATACTCTATCACTGGACATATAGGTATGAACAAGACAGACTAGGTCCCTGACCTCTTCTAATGGTATGGATTCCTGGTCTCAAACAGATTAGTCTAGCAGGTGATACAGATGAGACAGGAAAATAAAATGAGCATTAAAATGCAAGTACAGGGTAATGTGGGGAACGGTAGATTAAAAGAGAAGGCAGCAATGTCTGGGAAGTCTTCCTAGATGAAGTAGTAATAATAACAACAACAACAATAATAATACAAAGAATTCTCATTCTTTGTATTAGAGTAAGATATTTTAACCTAAAATAGATTTTCTTAGGGAACCATATATCTTACTATCCAAATAAGGATAGTTTAACTTTCTAATTTTTAAATAAGACTGAAATGGATGATAAACTTGGGGAACAAAGTTTGCACCATTCATGGATAACCTAACTAAATGTTTTTAATTATTAAAGCACTGTCTTTCTTTGTACAAATGTATACTTACGTTATCTATCACACAAAATGCATAAGATACAAAAATATACTAAAATCAAACCAACCTCACGACTTAGTCAGTAGAGCATAATGCAGTCTTTTGTTACAGAAGTGAAACCAGCAGGAGTTCAGATGTTACAAAGTGAGCATGAACTGCACATCTGTCAAGTGGGGTTCTTCCGTAACTCAAGCAGAGTTGCCTTCCTGGGAGAACTCTCCTACCATAAAGAGCCCAAGTAGTAACCTCAAAGAAAACAAGAGGAATACCCAAAACTACACAATAGGCAGAAATCTCTAGCACCTACTGATTACTTGCTTTATGAAGTGAAGGAGGAAGATGATGGAAACAGAGCAATGTGTTTGCGTTTGGGGGCAGAGACGAGTGTGAAAAAGACCAGACAGCTGTGTAATATTGTAAACACATTTTCTAAGTTTTAATGAATTCTAAATGGAATGGATTTTTTTTTTTCCTTGAGGGGAGAGACAATAAGTATTCTTTAGACAGTAACCATTTCTTTTCCACATAGTTTCATATATTTCCTCAAAAGCTATACATCTTCCTGAAAGTTGGAAGTCTTCTTAAATATTCAGTAATGACTACCAGTTTTCATCCTTTTTATAATACAAATCTTTGCCACAACTGGGGTGCAGTCTTCCATTAGGCTTATTTTTCCAGGGTTGTACTTCCTTGTCATAAACAGCAACAGCTCTGCTGTCCACTAGTTTGTATGTGGTGATTTTCTGATAGTGATGATGCTTTTGCCTTGATTCCTCCAAACTCTCTTTCATCCTGTCCCTCGTGACCATGGTTTGTACCTGACTGCGATTAGGGTACAGTCAATAGACTGAGGAACAAGACATGGAACGTGGGTCTACTGACTGGCTTGTAGGAAAACAGAAAGGATACCTGACTCCAAAAGTTTCTTAAGGAAACAAAAGGGAATCCACAGATCAAATATACTCCGTCTGTCCTTGAACTCCTTCCCACCTATCTCAGAAAAAGAAGCTCTTTCTTTTTTCCCCCGTTGATTGTCTGAAATGCATACCCTTGATTCTCATTTCAGTTCTTGATGATCCCGCTCTGCCGGTTCCCACCCATGCCCCATCCACACAGTGGTCTAGTTTTTCTTCTTTCCTCTCCACTATTTCTTTCCCTCATCCTGGAGCAGGGGTTAGCAGGCATCTTCTGTGAAGGGCTGGATGGGGTAAGTATTTTCAGCTTTGTGGCCTATCTGGTCTCAGCCCAACTTCTCAGCTCTGCTGGGAGCTAGAAGGCAATCACAGACAGTACATGGGTGTGAATGGGTGTGACTGTTCCAATCCTATTTTGAAAGAAGAGGTCACACTGGATTTGACCTACTGCTATAGTTTGTGACCCTCAGTCTAGATAAATGACCAGGTTTTCCTCATATCCCTTAGAAAATCTCTTACCTTGATTCTTCTTTTCCCCATAAACTGCTATTCATCTTTATTAAGATGTTTATCAGTGAGGAAAGTTCTTCCATGCTTGCCATATCACTTTCTCATAAGCCATTTTCTCCATAACCCACTCACCAAGGCTTCTGACCCCACACTGTACGGACACTGCTCTCTCATGGATCATCTTTAGCCTCCTAACTGCCTATTTTCTCTCCTAATCCTACTTGATTTCTCTGATGCATGTGCTACAGTTAAACATCTGTCCTTGAAAATCCTTCCTCAAGTGTCTTTTGCAAGAGCATACTCTCCCTCTCTCTCTTTCTCTTTCTATTCTCTAAATGTCCTCCCAGCCCCCATTGTCTACTGCTTAAATGTCAGTTTAACTCAAGAGTTCCATTCTCATCTCCTTCTACACACTTTCTCTCCATTACCATAATTTCAACAAATTCCCATATGCTCATGATTCCCAAACATCCTCAAAGAGCTTTGAATTTTTTCCCATCGAAAGATAGGAACTTCCAGTGTCCAACTCATTGGTTGTACAAGCTAATAAGTTCTCTAAGGAGTGAAAAAGTGTAGCAATTCTGTGTCACATGATCCAGGTTGCAATTCTGATTTTGGGGTGGCCCTGGGAAAGTTCCTTAGATTCATGGAATCTATTTCATCATACATAAAAAACAATGATGATCCCTTACTAGGCTTTTGGAGGATTAAATGCAATATATACCCTCAATCTCTTTATTAACTATTTTACAGACACCTCACAAATACTTCTATTTTAATGATGATGTCCTTTTAATGTCCCCTTTCCTTTTCTTCATTCCTCCAAACCTAATTTGTCAGCCCATCCTTTTCATTCCCTGTCCAAAATCTTTCTCAGATTTTTCTCTTCTTGCACAAGTTCTGGCCCTGCTTCTAGCCTCCCCCCCCCCCGCTCTCTATATTGTTATTATTGATATATCTCTAATGAAAAGATGAAGGCAGCACTTTTTGTTGGTAGTAGGATACGGTCTAAATATTTAGTCCATTTGTAATCTGAATTCAAGTTTCATCTCTACCTCCATATACATAGACCTACACCTCCCTGTCTTCTAACCATATCAGGCTACCCTTCTTCCCAAATGTTCCAGATACATTTAGCATCATCAGTGATTTTGACTGAGTTTTGATTCAGGCAAGAAAACCAATCTCTCTCCAACTGGTGAAATTCTATTCAGCTTTCAAGATATACCTCGACTATTAATTCCTCTGTATAGCTACCTCTCCCTACCAGATTTGGAACTAAGTATTTTCTTTGGTAAATCATCACTAAAAATAGACTGTAAGTTCCACTGAGGCAGGGACCTTTTTTTAATGTTTCAAGTTTTTATTTAAATTCTAGTTAGTTAGCATATAGTGTAATATTAGTTCCAGGAGTAGAATTTAGTGATTCATCACTTACACACAACACCCAGTGCTCATCACAAGTGCCCTCCTTAATCCCCATCACCCATTTAACCCATGCTCCTGCCCATTCCCCTCCAGCAACCCTCAGTTTATTCTCCGTAGTTAAGAGTCTGTTTTATGGTTTGCTTCTTTTTCCCCATGTTTTCTTGTTTTGTTTCTTAAATTCCACATACGAGGGAAATCATGGGTATTTGTCTTTCTCCTACTGACTTATTTCACTTAGCAAAATACACTTTAGCTCCAGCCACAGGATTGCAAATGGCAAGATCTCATTCCTTTTTATGGCTGAGTATTATTCCATTGTATATATACCACATCTTCTTTATCCATTCATCAGTCAAGGGACACTTGGGCTCTTTCCATAATTTGGCTATTGTTGATAATGCTGCTGTAAACATTGGGGTGCATGTGCCCCTTCAAATCCATATTTTTGTATCCTTTGGGCAAATACCTAGTAGTGCAATTGCTGGGTCATAGGGGACTTCTATTTCCTAATAGGGCAGAAGCTCTCGAGTAGTAGTAGGCACTCAGATGTTATTACAGCATGAATATCATTATAGTTTAAACGGTTTAGCCACTGGACTTTTTTTTTTTCCAGTGACAGTAAAAGTTTCAAGATTCAGAGATTCAAAGAAGGTTTAAGATTCTAGTTTTGAGACTTAAACTATATTTTCTCTGTAACCTCTTTTCTCATAATTGACAAAACACTGAAAACAGGAAGAAAGGAGGGAAGGAAAGGAGAGAAAATGAGTCACTGGCCCACATGCCAGAACCAAGAAGAGGTGGGGGCCCAAGGAGGTAGGGGCCAGAGGAGGTGGGGGCCGGAGGAGGAGACGCTGGAGGAAACCTTGAAAGAATGAATTTAAGACCTAAGTAAAAATGAATTTTTTCAAGTTTCATTTTGCTTGTTTGTTTGCTTGTTTGTCTGTTACAGGAAGGATATTTACTTTAAGCTTTTTTTGCTCAGGAATATGACAAATGATAAAATGATGTACAGTGCTAAAAATAAGGCAGATAGAAGATATTGTGGGTTCTCAAGTTTTAAGGATTAAGGAGCCCTAATTCTTTTTTTTTTAATTTTTTTTAAGATTTTATTTTATTTATTTGACAGAGAGAAAGAACACAAGCAGGGAGAGTGGGAGAGGGAGAAGCGGGCTTCCCGCTGAGCAGGGAGCCCGATGCGGGGCTCGATCCCAGGACCCTGGGATCATGACCTGAGTTGAAGGCAGACGCTTAACGACTGAGCCACCCAGGTGCCCCAAGGAGCCCTAATTCTTTATCAGAATTATCTGCAAGCTTAAATATATGGTTCCTCTGCATCTTCAGACCTATGTCTAAATGGTATGGCCAAAAGCTGAAGTTTAAAACCAGCTTCTCCAAAACATCTTACCTGATAATACAAGTCTCCCCATTACCGTTACTATTTAATTATGCCCTATTACCCATATTTTGTGTTTACATGACAATATGTATTTATGTGTTGTTTATTCTCTGTACTAGAATCGTATCTATGCATAAATCCATATTTGTATTTCTCAAATTAGAAATTAAGACCAAGGCAAATTCTGCCAACTTTCTATATAGCTCAGGGTTAAATCTAGGTAAAATACTTGTTAGCTCGGTACTCAGTTCCTTATTAAAATTCATAATTAAAATCATAGCTTCATTATTATGGAAAGTTTTTGAAATCTCACCAAAAGAATGATTTGTACTTATCATCATTATTTTTGTCATTATTACTATTACTTGACATCTTAGAGCCTCTTAGCTTTTGTAATAAATTCTAATGTACAAATTATTTATTCTCTTTTATAAAACATTCATAAATTCTGTGATTCATAAGTAAAGTTATTCAAAGTATGGTAAGGTATTCCAAAGGCACCAAAAAGACCCTCTCTTAGGTTTTTGTTTTTGGGGTTTTTTTTAGCTGTGAGTCATTTAAAGATACAGAATACAGGTTTACAGTAGTTTCATACACTGGCTTTTTCTTTTGTGGTTCTGAAAACGAATTCAGTTGAGACTTAAAGAAACAGGAAGATATTTTGATTTGAAAGCTATATGAATTCACAAGGGAATGAGTTTGGTTTCTTCTCTACTTTGTAATGCAAAGAAGTGCATTCCACAAAATCAGATGAAACAAGCCATTAATTTGACAGTCTCAGTCCTCATAGCCCTATTGATTCAAAAAGCTGAAAACAGTTATGGAGGCTTATTGGCTCCAATTAGGCATCGTGAAGCTTGAGGTTAGAAGAAATGAGTGTACTGGGAGAAGAATCACTCAGCAACAGAATCTTTCTTAACATTGTATCATGAATGGGCATCAAATCTTGGTCTCCTGTTATTTTTGTACTTTTTCATTTATTGATTATCTTTATAGACCTGTTTCAGAATGTCCAGAGTCTCACTTCCAAGCTGATTGTGTCGCCTTTTAGGTTGCTTTTAGTGAACAAAAGACATTTGTCTCATCTTCTGAGATGTTTCATGACTCTAAGCTCTAGAGCTTCCTATAAGGCTCATTTAGATGTTCTCAAAGAATATTTTCAATACCTTCTATATGATTATTATGCATGTGGAAATGCCTCAGGATATACTCTATTGATGGATTAATCAATATAGACTCTACAGATATATACTGATTTCAGCACATGCATCATCTTGCATGGAAATAACTCCTCTCGTTAGAGGTGTCTTAACATTTGGGGGTTTTTGCCCTTATCAATAAGAAGCCTAGCTAACTCTCATGACCACCCTTAGTGCATATAAATAATATATATCCACAACATTGTTCTTTAATGTTAAGATCTTAGTAAATAGTGTCACAAAAAGGAAAAGTCTGGAAGGGAAATTTTATTCACATTTTTAAGAACAATATCTAATGAAGCAATACAGTGTTATTTATAGCTGCTATTATGAAAGACCAATGTTTCTTCAAATATTGCTTTCAGAATGTCCATTTTTGTCTATGTCTTACCTTAGTGACAGAAAAGCAATTTTTCCTCTAAATGATCAGAATATACTTATATCTCAGATAACTTTTCATATATAATCAAATAACAGGATTTTTTTCTGAGGTGTGGGTGGGGATGCTGATGAGGAAAGACTTGATTGCTAGAATCAATTACCAGTTATAAAACCCTTGCTTATCTTTGTTAACAAATCCTCAGTTGGAAACCTTTGACCAGCTTGGTATAAGCCTAAATTTGGCTGTACAGTGAATATAAGCCAACTCTAATAGAAGATGACTGTATTTCCAAGTATATTTAAAATAGGGGAAAAATAAGATTATTTTAATAAATCTAACATCACAGCAACCAATTCATGGAGCTTAATTATGACACTACTAAATGTGAAAATCTATTCAGCGCTAGGAACACTTTTCACATTACATTCACGCTGAAGATTGGCTGTTAAGAGCTCATTACTGGTATTTTTCTAAAGAGTGGTTTATTAAACACAGTTACCTAATAAGCATCTTTGGTCGTGCAAATTGCTGAAAACAGTAATGAGTCTGATTAGACTTCATTTCAATTATGACAGCTTGTCTAGAAAAAATATATATACATATGTATATGTATATATATATTTCCTTGATGCCTCAGAATCTCTCTGTAAGACACAGCAGAGTTTAAAAAATAAGAAGCCACCTCTATATTTCCTTTCCACAGTTCACTAATGAAGAGAGAATTGTCCAAGTCATCATCCAATTTACGCACTGGAAAACTGGATGGACAAAGTGGAGTCACAATCATGTTTGGTTAAAATCAGCAAAGGCTGTCTTGACCAATATGTCTAAATAAGGCCACCTTTAGTTTCTCTCTGCTTTTTTTTTTCCCCCTCCTTAGTAATATAAAGCTATAAATGAGGTGGAAACTTAAAAATGATTCATTCTTATTTGGTTTGTGGAGGTTATTCTCCAGATTAACAGGCTCACCTTTCAATTACGTTTTATCCATGGATCTTCTACTTAAAATCATAACAATACAGGAAGCAGTTGGACTATGCATGCTAATTATCAGGCCAATTTCTTAAATACATAGATCGGAAGGAAAAAAATAAACCAAGCTTTATGAACATGCGCTAATATTTCAGAAAGTGTCAAGAAATGTTCATTAGACACTAAACTTGATTTTGGTATTTAAAAAAAGTATGTTATTTAGCTGCATTTAACAGCTAACCTCCTATTAAATCATGCCTGAATATTACTGCTCAAATTGAAAGAAAAAAAATTGTTAATGTAAAAAGCCTTTAAGTGATTAAGCTGTCATTGCTGTCACTCGGGTACTCTGGTAACATTTTAATGCTTCTGGGAGCTATGGCCAGGGATGCAATGCACTATTTTATGCTATATTCTCTGAATAGATTCTTTTTTAAAGTTATTTGACACTGAACAGGATAAAATAATTTCTAGGGTAAAATATGAAAACAATGGCTGGATGTAGAAGCATTTAAGAAAAGGAGGGCACAATAAAACATCCTCACCTGCAAAACTTCACAAGTTGGCTAAGTGATCGGTAATGGCCGCAAGACGAAAGTCAAATATAAATGAATGCTCTTGTAGACATTTGGATGTTTTCAAAAAGATTTACTTAAAAGGAGACCAGTTCCAGGTATGTCATTTCAATGAGAAAGGAATCTTCTTAGACTTACGACTCATCATTACTTTTATGAACTCTCTATTGCGTTACAAAAAAAACTATTCTATAGAAAACACAAAAACACTTCTAAACTGACTATTGAGGGTGCTTTCCTATGTAACCCATTTATTACATATTTTAATTATTTGCTTTTCGAGGATTTTAACATTTCATCAGAAATGATTCTATTAAGTGTGTCAACTACACTTCAATTTTAAAAATGATTTTGTAAGTATGGAAACTTTTTGAGGTATATGACTTGGTTCAAGCCTCAAATAATAAATACCTAGCTAAAGAAAACCTGAAATATGCTTACTTGGGATTAAAAATATGATGTGCACATTTGTTAACTCATTTAGAATAAATTTTGGGTTCTGAGATTATTAATAGTAAAGCAGATCATTTTTAGGATAAAAGCCATTTTAAAAATCTCTTTTCTTTCTCTGTCACTTTCCCCCTATTTTCTCTATATCCTTTCTGTAACTGCAGACCTAACACTGAAATACACACATATAGGCCCCTACATTTGATTTGTCGGTGTAGCCTAATCACCTGCAGCGTTCGGGTTTTCCTATTGTTTAGGGACTTTGTGTAAATAGGATGTACACAATTTGAAGAGGGAGCAGGAAGATTTGACCTATTTACTCTTAATATAAGCAACTAAAACTAGCAAATTTAAAAATAAGTTTCTTTCATCGCGATGAGCACTGGGTGTTATATGTAAGTGGTGAATCACTAAATTCTACTCCTGAAACTAATATTACACCATATGTTAATTAGCTAGAATTTAAATAAAAACTTGAAACATTGGAAAAAAATAAGTTTCTTTCAAATTCTTTGCTGATTTAAAAATGTGACTGTTAGCTCCCTTTTCCTTAAAATTATTAGAAAATACTGGAGCATTTCCATAACTAAGGAGGCCGATACAATAGTGCATGATAGGTAAGAAGTATACAATTGTAGTATAGTTTATACCATATAGAAGCAACACCCTACAGCTTTTAACTCTATTGACAGTAGCAAGTTTATTCTTAACTGCTATATTAGAGACAAAGTAAGCCATATTTATTCACAACAGAAGACAGTTGGATTGGAACTGATTGTAGAATTGTAAGCAAAAGGAAGCGGATATGTATTTCATGTGATTAATGTCACTGGACCAATCATTGTTTTAAATTCAGCCAAGATATAAAATAAAATAATAAAATAAATAAAATTAAATAAATAAATTCAGCCAAGGCCTAAACTTTTTTTTTTTTTGACCATAATGGCATCGTCTATCGTAACAGTAGATGAAACGATGTTATTAAATGTTGTCATAGGGAATGTGACCAAGATAGAATATTCTCTGAAGAAACAGTTTCTTTTAGGTTAGCTTGTTGGGCACCCCCTCCAGGACAGGAAGTGCCACTTTCTTTGAGGACGCTGATATCCTTCCTCTCTTTTCTGCTTCTGTCTCAGTATGCAGCATTCTTTGTTTTTACAAATGAAAGAGCCAACAGCGCTAATGACTGGACTGCCACTCACAGTGCACTTTTAACAACGTTCTGTTTATCTGGAAATTAGAGCATCCTAATTATAGGTGGTGCTCAGGTTTATTTCACCAGACCATAGAATGGGGCTGGAGGGTGAGGTTGGGGCGGGGGGAGGGGAGAAGGGAGAGGTAAGGAACTAGTGTTGTTAGTAAGAGCTCTTCACTTTTAATCCTGGACCGTGTTGATTGTATTCGAAAGCAGTTTATCTTCATACGTTGTCTCATATGGAAGAAACAACCCTAAACCTATCTAAACTCATTTTATATGTAGCTTTTTCCACTGCCTTCAGATCAAAGTTATTTTCTTCAGGCTGGACTAAATTATACACAGGTCCCGGGAGTGAAGGACACCGAATTAATGCACTATGTCATCCAGCCCTGACTATAGAATATTTTTATCAAAGTCCAAGACACTATTTTGTTATTGCATTAAAAATTAATGCACGAATTGCCAAAAAAGAGAAAAATGAATAAATAACCTAAACAAATTTTGTCTGGGCTTTGCACACTTCAGAGTCATCTTAAGCAGAGTTTTTAAGGAGAATGGTTGAAGAGTTGTGTACTTATATGTAAATCATATTCTACTCCTTTGTCTAATTATATGAGGGGGACCCTCAATCTTAAATAAGCAGCCTCAATGGTCTATTTTGTTTTATGTAAACTGTCTATTTAGAGTAAGGTTCTAGAGGAACACAAAAGAGAGGATGAATGCAAATTCCATCTTACACAAGGTCGTGGGGCTTGGGAGATTCTGAAATTTGTTTATTGACCCACGTCAGCATGCTGTGTTGGGCAAAAAGTGAATAAAGTTCCATTTGAATATAACTAAATTGAACTTTGCATTTATATACTTGAAATAGAATACACACACGCAAATTACTATTTACAAATAGCTATGTGTGCGCATAATAATTAACATAACATTTTAGGATTGTGACCGAGGAAATTAACCAGCCGCGTCATAATTCAAGGTTGGTACCATGCCCAGTTTGTGTTAACTGAAAGTGCGAATTTATTTTATATGACACAACAGTAACTTAAGAATCAACTGGAATAACCTCAGACTTTTAGGACAATGGTAATGTTGCCTCGGCAGAGACCTTTTTAAAAATAAAGATTCAAAACGACATAGAAAATGCACAATACTTTTGGCATGTCGATTTCTCTTTCTGGATCAACCATACAGGCCAGATACTATGAATCTAGCACAGGGCTTTCAGGTTGTGTTAACCCCGTTTATCCCCACACGCTACATAGCTCACCTGTTATTTACACACATAAGAGGGTTGATACAGCAGAACAAGGGGAGTGCTCTGTTGTGACACAGAACATACATATTCATTAGCCCGGGCAGTCCCCATGGACATATGTGGTATGTCCTGATGATCTTTGTATGACAAAAAGAACCGGGGGGGAAGGGTAGATGGCTGTAATGGATTGAAAACGTATATGGGAAAAAGGAAGAGACAGCATGAGAAATGAAAGGCCATAAAGGAACAACTTTAAAGGTTACCTACAATGCACTCTTTAAGCTGATTACAAGTTACCTAAACACATTCACAGAGGTAGAATAAACAAAATATTTGACGCAACATGGAAGAATCAGTCCTCTTACCTAGTAACCCTCAAACTCTTTCCCTTGTAACAGTTGATGACACTGGACACTAAATACTAAGGTTCAGAGTATGAATCATTTATATATTTTAAATTGTGTGTATACGCATAGCCTTATATTCTTTGGACTTAATTGTGGTAGGATATACACGGACTTTTGGACACTATTTCTTTACTTGACTTAGATTAGTATTCAAAAATTTTTACGCATAAACTTTTGTAAAACCCAGCCCTTACCAAAAAACCCCAAACGAACAAACAAAAAGTTTAAATTGTGATTTTAAAATAGATGGATTTAATGTGAGCATGATTGTATGTTCATTTGAATACTTAGATTTAAGTTTAGGAAATTTTAGGACCCCCCATAGGAAAAAATACTTATTTGAATTATGATTATGATTTCCTGGGTTGCTTTAAGTGATAGGCTGTCCATCCTGATCATATATTGAATATAAACTCAGTGGACTAAATGTGATACTTCTTTCATCAGTTGTAATTTGCTTTGCATAAGTGTTCATGCATTGATCCTCATAAATGGAAGCCATCCTCTTATATATGTCTTACATATTAATAATGATGACCTATCAGACCAGTGCATACCAAGTTTCATCCTCAGTATGAAATATTGGCAAAACAGTCATTTTTACATTTGGTCACATTTTCAGGAGTGAATATTTTGTTGCTGTGAATAAAATCTAATGTATTTTAGGGAAACTGACTCAGATCATAAGCTACACACAAATTAACTGAAGGACAGAGTATATATCACTCTAGTCTAAGTTGTGATGCCCATAACATTGAATACAGGTTCTTACTATGCCCAAAATGATGACATGTAGAACAAGATCAGTTGCTTATCCAGATACCATCCATTCAACAACGTCCTTTAAGATGTAAGAAGCATAACTTAGAGTAACTTAAACAGTCTCTTAAAAGTTGTACTAAAGTTCATGACTGACCTAGAGTGGAAGCTTTACAATTAAATGAAGCTTTGGTTTGTGGTATCAGAGCCTATGGCATATTCAAAGGAGCATATTAGGAATGGTGAGGATTGACATAGGGAAAACAGCTAGAAAAAGTATCCAACAAATCAGAGCAAAGGGGGAGACAGTGAAATAACAGCAATGTGGAAACCAGCTTTTTAAGAAATCATTACTCATCATTCTACACTGTTGCACTAAGGACACTGAATCAATAAGAAAAATAACAACCATTTTCCCTATGTTCTGATTAAGAAGACAGGAATGCATATATACATATGTGTATATATATATATATATAATAAATAGTATTTAGGATTTTTTTTGTAAAGATACTACTTGTTCAAGTTTTAGAGCACTATACTTGCTAGTTTTCAAAAAAATGTACTTAAGTGTAAAAGCTGGCTTGAAGCTTCTAAATGAAGTCACAGATTAGATTGTTTATATCATCGATCGGTACCATCAAAATACCCAAGGTTATAATAGGGAGTGGGGACGCCATGTCTGAAGTGGGCAGCTGCTTTTCAGATTCAGCCAGTTGTTGCCAGGCAAGAATGAGATCTAGTGATCTAAGAGCATTCAGCTTGTCTTAAAAAATAGGAAATAATGGAAATAGAGATCCTTTTTATAAAGTTAACTGATTTTTAAAACCCTGTGCTAGCCAACAAAAACTGGTTGCAGGCTATATGCTGCCCTCAGGGAGTGAGGTGGCAATTCCTCTACATTAGAAGGTGAGGTATTGGAACTATATTTACTAAGGGCCATTTAGCCAGAAATGCCTTTGTGGTTCTTAAAAAGGATCGCTTTATGCAAATATGGTGAAATGGGAGGTGGGAGTAATTTGCTTCAAAATGTTATAATTTGGAGTCTTGAGGTATGAAAGTGTGATTTAAAGAGAAAAATCATTTGACAATATTGCTATATAATTAGAATATCTTATTTTGAGACTGCAAGTTTTGAGATCATTCTTAACTGGACTTAAACCTCTAAGTACTTTCTTTTCTACTTGTGGTCTCTACAATGTTGAGTAACAAATAATATTTAAAATAAATAAAATACTGTGAAAACATCTGGAATCGAAAACATTTGAATTTCTGATGCCTTTTTGTAAGATCATGCTCTGTGTTTTGCTGAGTAGAAAGAATTTCTATACCTTCCTTATAACCAACATTCCCACTGGAAAATTTCCTTTTCAGTAGCTGTCTTGAGGTTGAAGAAAAAGTAATTTATAAATTCTAGGAGTGATTTTACTTTTTTCCTGTCTAGTCAGTTTTGTTTTGTGTTTAATGCACTTGTATTATTTTTTTAAATCAAAAGAATAAGAACTATTTGTATAGCAGTTCACAGGTGGAAGATATTTTCAATGCCTATTATCACTTTAGGTAAGCTTATTAACAATCCAGTAAGATATACGATACCATTAGAGTCCACATTTTATAGCTGAGGAAAGTGAGTTTGATGTGATTAAGTGACTTCACCAAGATTAGAACAAATAAGCAATGGCAGGAGTAAAGCCAATGGCCTGATTCCCAAGCTTGGGATATTCAGTCTTCAGACAAAATTCTACAACCTTCTTTATGTTTCCGTCAGTCCCTTTTCTATCCCACCAAGCTAGCAATGCCTCCAAATAAAACACTGTGATAGGCAAAATAGTTTTCAACCCCACAGGACACCACAGTAAATGAAGTACCAAACTATAACTGAGACTGTCGGGATTGGGGACTAGGTCACTCTAAAGTTCCCTTAATCTCTAAAATCGAAGAGAATTTAGAATGTGAAATTACAAAGAAGACAGCTGATAAAGTTTCACTGTCTGATAAACAGATTCCCTTGACTTAAATTCTTAGCACTGAACCACAGTATATATAGTGGGCCCTCCAGTCGTTCACTAAATAAAATTAACAGTCCCTACCTCATATTTAGCTGATAAAGGGCTTCTAATTTGGGGATTCTGAAGATGGAACCGGATTAAATAGATGAGAGAGAACGTGTAATTTCTGTGCTCAGAAAATGGCCTCACATTTTCAGGCTGGGAATTATCAGGAAATGGACTGAGGAAGATTTCAGATCAAATGGGTTAGTACGGGGAATACTAGACACTGCTGTGTGGGCCTCTGGGCTTCTGAGGGTGAGGCTACAGAAGGAGAATACTACTGGGTCTGCTCAAACATTTCATTTGCTCGTCGGCTCCCCTGGAAGGATCATGATAAGGAGATACTACCTCGGGCCAGTTTTCACCACCAGGAGGTTTGTAGGTGCTCTCGCAAAGCATTTCACTGCATAAATCTGTATTTTTAGCCGATGAATCTGCTACTCTCTTCCTGAAATTTTGAATGTTCCGTGTGTTAGTTCTGCCGTTCCCTAGAAGAGGATGAATCTGTTGCAGTATTAGGCTGAAGGGGCTGTAAACGATTGAATATATTCAAGTTGACCCTTAAGCAACGCAGGTTTTGAAAATCTGCGTGTAACTTTTGACCCCGTGAAAACGTAATAGCCTACTGTTGACCAGAAGCCTTACCAATAACATAAAGTCGATTAACACATATTGCGTATGTTGTGTGTATTATATACTGTACTCTTACGATGAAGTAAGCTCTATAGAGAAAAGCAAATGTTATTAAGAAAATCATGAGAGGAAATACATCTGCAGCATTGTCATGTATTAATCCAAAAAAACCTGCACATAAGTGGACCCACATAATTCAAAGCTGTGTTGTTCAAGGGTCAACTGTACTTTGTTATATTTACCCCAGGAGTGATTGCTTTCTAGAGAGAACATGGGCACATATGCTATTAGATTTTCCAAAAATATATTTAAATAAATAATAATGAAAAGTTCAGAGGTACAATGGCCCAAAGGAGTGTAACAGGTGCAGTGAGGTCGTGCCGGCCTGTGTGAGCATCGCACAGCTCTCCTAGAGCAAGCCAGCCTTCCAGGCCTGCGGCTGTTTGCCTCAGGTCCCTGCCCTTAGGAAGCGTGAGAAAACCCACAGATGAAGCCAGAGTCCCTATCAGCCAGAATGACCCTACGGGAACCTTGTAGAAGAGAACAGCTTTTTTAGACCTGACGAACTGCTGAGCAGCATCAGGGTGTTCGGTAGGGGTGGGAGTAGGGGTAGTGAGGGCCTTAGATTAATATTTCGAGGAATGTGTGCTAAAAGTAGATTCCAGAGGCTTAGTCTCTTCTTTCCGATTTCCTCGCATTCTGCAAGTTGTTTTTACATCCTTCATTTTTCTGTGTAACAGCTTCATCATTTGGAAGCTAGGCCAGAACTTCGTAGGATGTCACAGTTGTGTTGTTTCAAAACAGCTGAAGAACAAAATGGAGCAAGCTAAGCAATGAGGCCGCAACTGTTTAGTAATTAAACCCAAGTTATAAAGCGGTCAGAAGTGATAAGAAAGGGAAATGTTATCCAAATTGTCCGGTTTTATGGGAAATACAGACTTGTTCATTTATAGATACATAACTTCATCCTATGGCAGTGACATAACAGAACACTCAGGCTTTGTACAGTAGTGCCTATCATCCTGGTGTAATACTTAACGTTAACATCTCTTAAAAGCAATTTTTGATTCAATTACATATTTTAAAAAACACATCGCATTGTGAAATTTGCTGGCTATATTAAGAATTTCCTGATCCTTTCAAAAATAAAAATTGATGTTTTGGAACAATTCTTCAGTTATCTTTAAGAACTATTTTTCTTACTTTCCACTGTTTTCTGAATTTTTATTGTACCTATTTAAGCTATTTCTAAACAGCCGTGGAAGTTATTGTTCCGGAGTCATGTTTCTAATAGTGTTAAAATAGCATTGTTTCCGAGATTTCGCTCTGCGCATTCCAGAGAGAAACCATACAAAAGCTGTTTTTAAAGCCCGTCTTATTATTTGGGTGCCAAGTTAAGTGACAGGCCTGTACTGCTTCCGACACGTTGAGAACAGCAGTGCAGTCAAATGGAGCATGATTTTTTGTTCAAAGAACATTTGGCTCTACATTTTTCTTCTGTTCCACACCAGAAATATCACCGGCAATAAACGGAATAACAACAACAACAAGTTCGGTTCTCCTTCCAATTAGCATTAAAATTCAAGAAACTGATGAGAAAGCTCTCCATGCTCCCAAGGCCAGGACAATCTCCTGAACGCCAGCTTCTTCAACTCATACTAATAATAAGAACTAGCTTATGCTTAACTATTAACTGATGCTTTCAAGTAACATGAATGATTTCAAAACATGGGGAAAGTACTCGTGTTCCAAGGGATGTGAATAATTCTGTTCCCTTAAGGTTATTTAATCAAAGCTCTGTCTTGCCTTTGGCAGCCCCGCTAAGGTTACTATTAGTTAGTATGCATCAATAAATAAACTTTCAATTATCTTGGTAAGCACCTCCAAAAATAGCATGAGAATTAAAAGGCGACGGTATATCCAGTAATTGTCCCAAGTAAATAATTTTGATAGGATCTTTGCTTAATTTCAGATGAAATAGAAATCTTAGGAAATGTATTAGTTTTGCTAGAGTTAAACTCCACGGACATACCCAGTGAAAATGACCAACCTTTTTAATGTCACCTTTACGTTCCTGTCTTTTACAGTGATTATAACTTACTAAAACCAATTTTTTGCACACTTTTTATAAACGATTAACTTACGAGAAGAAATTTTAAGCCAATAAGGGGGAAGGTTGCCCTTTTTTGTTTGTTTTTTCAATTATTCTAAATCTAGAGCAGTTTCATTTTTTTCAATGGGCTTATATCATGTTTGTCATGTATGTTAACTAATGCCAAGGATGGCTTAGCTCAGCTAACTGAAAGGAAGCCATGCTGTTTAGTGTGTGTGTGTGTGTGTATCTGTGTGTGTGTTATGTTGTGTTTGTGGTAAATTCCATTTTCTGTGACTCCCAGAACATTTTTGAAGGCCTCCTCTCAAGACATTTATTCATGTTTCTTCTGTAACAATCTAATCAAACTTCCACTCAGAGCATATGTGCATTCTTATTTTCTCAACTCTGTATTTGATAATCTTTTAAAGAAAAAACCCTAATAGAAATTCCCTGGAAATAATTTACAGGACTAATGAATTTGTAGGTCTTTTAGACAGTTCTACATTACAGTCACATTAATATTCTTTCCTTTTTATAAGGCTTGAAGTAAATCCCATGACACCAGAAGAATTTAGATACTGATTACTTGCTATTGGTTCCTGGTGATTTGCTCTTAATAATTTCCAGTTGAATTTAATGAAAGTATGATTCCTGAAATGCTGCTTCATTAAAATTGCATCTTTTCCCCTTTAAGTGTGGTTTAGGTCATTTCACCCATTCTGCGATGTGTTCCCCCCCCCCGCCCCGCCCCTTCAAAAGGAATGATTGAGAAAGCAGAAACAATTAAGAATATCACTTTAGTTCCTCCTAGAACTCACCCCCAGAGTTTCTCGGACTGAAATGATGCAAGCTGTACTTCATCAGGATTTTACATTTTTTTTTTCCAACTGATGAGATTATTATTTTTTTTTTAAATAGAGTTTTCAAAGAAAAACGTATGAAGATTTGGGAGGAGTAAGGGATAGGAAACTGAAGAAAGAATCTGTTGCATAACCAAGAGAAATAAGGTCTTTTGTATTTTTATTAAAAAAAATAGAGCTTGATTAAGTTATACTGGGCAGCATTCAGACTTAATTTAACTGAGACGGTGATTTGCAAATGAATATCTACATGGATCCTTTTTAAAAATCCAAATGCAAATGAGTACCACTGCAGTAAAATATATTTGCAAATGAATCCTGTTGCTTTATTCATTTATTGTGTAATTACTGCAATCCTTCCCACCTTGTTTTCAGTATTTCTTAATCATTAAGTCGGAAGCATGACAGCAGTGCCAGCCCTGGCATGATTCTCTTTGACTAAAACCTTGTAAATTAACACAATTAGCACAGCATCATCCTGCTAATTAACTTCCAGGGTCTGGTGCAGTGGTTTTGCAAACAAGGAAGAGGGAGTCAGGAGGGAATCAACATGCCATTCTGTTACCAAACTCTGGGCTCTGTTCAGTTTAGCTCAGGAAGTCAAAGCTCGCCGTGTCAGAAGCCAGAGTCAGGGAATGAAGAGCTAAAGGGGTTGGAGGAGGATGGCAGGGGGGTGTAGGAGCTGTCAAAATCGACTGCAGTCATTCAGAAGGGAGCTGATGCTTCATTTAGACCAGGCCTCCTCCTTATCAGGGAATCTCTGCCACAGGGCATAAGGCAGTTTACAAAATTCACGTCAGGTAATCCAAAAGAGCTGAAGGAGGCCCTACTTAATATACTGGAATCCAAAGTGTTCGAACCAGGCAGAGATTAGAATGAGGTGAGCCATGAGCTGGGAGACAAAACAGGGTTCCCGTGCTCGACTGTAACTAAGTATACGCGAGTCCTCCAGGGTACGTTCTAAATCCCTTTGGGTACTTTTCCCTAATCTGTGCAATAAGGTAATTTCTCAGGTCTCTTTAAACTGTAAAATTCAAATGATTCTCTGATTCTAACTAGGAAAATACTCTTGTTTTACAGTTTGCTACTTAAGTCACCTTGCTTCGGTTAGTAATCTAGCAGATGATAGCATTGCCCATAGCATCTCATTATCTAGCTGTGCTCCTTGAGTTTATGCCACACACACTGCTTCCCACAGAAATGTAGAGAGATTCTCTCCCTCTTCTCTATTCTTACGCTCCCTTTCACCTGTTTCCTCCCTCCCTGCCTGCCTGCCCTCCTTCCTTCCTTTCTTGACTTCCTCTTCTCCCCCCATATATAGATAGATATACACACACTTATATACACACACATGTAATAGATATACTTATAGATATTATGTATGTGTGTGTGTATATCTATCTATATATATAATTTATGCATATGTACTCTCCCCTCTTAGTACTTGGAGGCTGTAAAGCAGAGGGAAGGATTATAGGGAAAGGAGGGAGAATGCCAGCTGGAAGACCGACAGACAAGTGATGCTTGTTTTTTTTTTTTTCAGAGACTCAACAACAGAACTGAGAGGCAGAAAGGAGCCAGTTGTAATTCATACCGAGTTGTAGGCTTTGTGCGATGAAAGCGATGGAGCGCTGCCTGGGAGATTGCTTTGCTGCACTCCACGAAGCAGATTTGAAACTGTCGTGGAGCACTTTAGATGAGAGTTGGATTATGGAATGACCTGCTATGTCTGTGTCATATTGTTCTGCGCAGGGAGCATTATACTGTGCTAACTAGGTGTTCAGTACCAAATAAGAGAGGGGTCTTAGATGTGATCTGTCAGCTGTGTCTCATTTCTATATTGGTTAAAATATAAAACAGAAACTCTGATGTGAAGAGACAGGATGGCTAGACGTTGCACATGTTAATACTATCACGTGCCCGGTAGTTAAAAGATATGCATATTTCATTGTAAGGACCTGTTACCGAATTCTGATTTGGCAGAAATGTGTGTGTACATATATATGTGTTCCTGTGTGTGTGCAGCGAGTAACTCGACAGGCTTAACAGAAATCGATGGGCTCATTACTTAAAAATGAACAAAGAATGAGGTCTTCTACAGAGTTTTTGTTTAAATTCGGTTTACTTTTTATACAGGACTGAAGTCCAGTCCGTTTTAAAGTGTACATACCGTACGGGGTCCCAGTGGATATCACAGGCTGTGGGAATTCTTTGCAGCGGCTCTATCGTTAATGGAAGATAATAGGTAACCAAAGACGGCAGGGAAAAGCTTATGCACTTCTGACGAGTATCTCAGTAAATTAACTTTCGTCCCCCCAAATCCGCAGGCTTGAAGATGCAGTGGACGCCGGAGCATGCCCAGTGGCCAGAACAGCACTTTGACATCACCTCAACCACTCGGTCTCCTGCCCACAAAGTGGAAGCCTACCGAGGTCATTTGCAGCGCACCTATCAGTACGCCTGGGCAAACGATGACATTTCTGCTCTGACTGCATCCAACCTACTCAAAAAATATGCAGAGAAGTATTCCGGCATTTTAGAAGGCCCCGTGGACCGACCCGTACTCAGCAACTACTCCGATGCCCCATCGGGCCTCGTGAACGGTCGGAAAAATGAAAGCGAACCCTGGCAGCCTTCCTTGAATTCCGAGGCGGTTTATCCCATGAACTGCGTTCCGGATGTTATCGCTGCCGGCAAAGCTGGAGTCAGTTCAGCCCTCCCTCCAGCAGATGTCTCTGCGAGTATAGGGAGCTCTCCTGGGGTGGCCAGCAACCTGGCAGAACCGAGTTACTCAAGTAGTACCTGCGGGAGCCACACGGTACCTAGTCTCCACGCAGGGCTCCCGTCTCAGGAATATGCCCCGGGATACAACGGATCGTATTTGCATTCTACTTACAGCAGCCAGCCCGCACCGGCACTTCCCTCACCTCATCCTTCTCCCCTGCATAGCTCTGGGCTCCTCCAGCCGCCGCCGCCGCCGCCGCCGCCGCCAGCCCTGGTCCCAGGCTACAATGGGACTTCTAACCTCTCCAGTTACAGCTATCCCTCCGCTAGCTACCCTCCTCAGACGGCTGTGGCATCTGGGTACAGCCCTGGCGGTGCACCTCCTCCTCCTTCAGCCTACCTGCCTTCAGGAATCCCTGCTCCTACCCCTCTGCCCCCCACCACTGTCCCTGGCTACACCTACCAGGGTCATGGTTTGACACCCATTGCACCCTCGGCTCTGACAAACAGTTCGGCAAGTTCCCTTAAAAGGAAAGCTTTCTATATGGCAGGGCAGGGAGAGATGGACTCCAGTTATGGAAATTACAGCTATGGCCAACAGAGATCTACACAGAGTCCCATGTACAGAATGCCCGACAACAGCATTTCAAACTCAAATCGGGGGAATGGCTTTGACAGAAATGCTGAAACATCATCCTTAGCATTTAAGCCAACGAAGCAGCTAATGTCCTCTGAACAGCAAAGGAAATTCAGCAGCCAGTCCAGCAGGGCTCTGACCCCTCCTTCCTATAGTACTGCTAAAAATTCACTGGGATCAAGATCCAGTGAATCCTTTGGGAAGTACACGTCGCCGGTAATGAGTGAGCATGGGGACGAGCACAGGCAGCTCCTCTCTCACCCAATGCAAGGCCCTGGACTCCGTGCAGCTACCTCATCCAACCACTCTGTGGACGAGCAACTGAAGAACACTGACACGCACCTCATTGACCTGGTAACCAATGAGATTATCACCCAAGGACCACCGGTGGACTGGAGTGACATTGCTGGTCTCGACCTGGTAAAGGCTGTCATTAAAGAGGAGGTTTTATGGCCAGTGTTGAGGTCAGATGCATTCAGTGGACTGACGGCCTCACCTCGGAGCATCCTTTTATTTGGACCTCGGGGAACAGGCAAAACATTATTGGGCCGATGCATAGCTAGTCAGCTGGGGGCCACGTTTTTCAAAATCGCCGGTTCTGGACTCGTTGCCAAGTGGTTAGGAGAAGCAGAAAAGATTATCCACGCCTCTTTTCTCGTGGCCAGGTGTCGCCAGCCCTCGGTGATTTTTGTCAGTGACATTGACATGCTTCTCTCCTCTCAAGTGAGCGAGGAACACAGTCCAGTCAATCGGATGAGAACGGAATTTCTGATGCAGCTGGACACTGTCCTGACTTCAGCTGAGGACCAAATCGTAGTAATTTGTGCCACCAGTAAACCAGAAGAAATAGATGAATCTCTTCGGAGGTACTTCATGAAACGACTTTTAATCCCACTTCCTGACAGCACAGCGAGGCACCAGATAATAGTACAGCTGCTCTCACAGCACAATTACTGTCTCAATGATAAGGAGTTTGCACTGCTCGTCCAGCGCACAGAAGGCTTTTCTGGACTAGACGTGGCTCATTTGTGTCAGGAGGCAGTGGTGGGCCCCCTCCATGCCATACCAGCCACAGACCTTTCAGCCATCATGCCCAGCCAGTTGAGGCCCGTTACGTATCAAGACTTTGAAAATGCTTTCTGCAAGATTCAGCCTAGCATATCTCAAAAAGAGCTTGATATGTATGTTGAATGGAACAAAATGTTTGGTTGCAGTCAGTGATAACTTCTTAAAAAAAAATGTAATGAATGTTGGCACACACGCATAAAACCTGCTACATAGGGTCTAGAGCCCCTTTCCAGTAGTGTTTAAATCACAAAGGGTACCGGGGAAGATGACGATTGAGTTGCATCTTTACAGTCAGGGTAGATTTGGAGGAAAAAAAAAAACGCATCAAATGAGAGCTTCTGATTTGAGAGCCCCAGAGGACAGAAAGCATCTGTTGATGCTCAGTTCAGTTCAAGCTAGACAACACTCACCAAGGAGCAAGGTGCAAGTGTGTTGATTTCAGAAGGACATGAACCTCGTGTGTTGATTCCATTCTGCTGTTCTCGAGATTTAGTTGCTGTCAAGTGCCTGGAGTGGTGCTTTATTTTTTGTTTGCCTCACAATTACATTGGTGGCATGTGCTAATATAAAGAGCTTTAACTTCAAACATTATTGGACTAAAGAGATGAACGGTTGTGTGACGACAGAAAACCAGATTTTTGCCATTTTAAGAGCAACAGTATTCCTCAATCCTGTCTGTTCTGCAGTATTAAGCTAAGAACAGGTAAAACAGGGTAACGGTAATCTGGACCTTAATTTCTGCAGTTCATTTCTTTTAATGTTCTTGTCTGCAAAAACTCAGGAAAGCGATTGTGATTTGTACAGTACCTCAAAGGAATGTGTTGAAAGCACTATGTACTGCTGAGAGTAATGGGATAGGCTTCAATGTTACTTTATATTAAAAATGTATGTTTACCTCAACAATTGGAAAATAGCAAGGAAAATTACTTTGAATGTATCCGGAAAAAATACTGACGTGTGATACAACTGAATATTTACAATTTAAAGTAGAAATGGAAGGATTTTTTAAAAAAAAGATTCTTTTACTAATTATGGGGAATTAACCAGAGCAGAATAATTCTTTATGTCAAAAACTGCAAGAGTTCTTCGTACATTGCTCCTTGATAATGAAGTGAAAATGTTCTTAAAAGGTACACTGGTTAATGGAAAGCTACTTATTCAGTTCATGTTAGTGTCTAGAACACTCGGCCACAAGACCTGCTTAGGACCCTGAAAGTCACAGTACCTAAAATCTAGGACTGCCTTTTACTGCATAGTTGGTGGTGGTGGTGGTGGTGGTTTGCGAGTTCTCTCAAAACTGCTGGGAATGGTGTCCTTCTATTCACTAATCTAGCTTATAGGCTTGCCGTGCTGTTTGATAGAATGCAGAAGATAGCAAGCAAAAACAAACAAACAAATAGAAAACCAACCAACCAACTTCTCTATATCCACAAAGAACATCTACATCCCCTCTCCTTTTTGACTCCTCTCTTCTCAGTGCAATTTTGCTTCTCATTTTGAAATCTTCTGGGCTATAGTGCTCCCACATTCATTTCTACCTCAGTTTTGTTACATTTCTCTTGGAGAGTAAAATAGAAAATTGGAAGTGGACACACACACACACACACGAGCACGCACACACACAACTCTATCTTGTCAAACACGTTACTTTGTTTTCTGCCTTTTCCCATAAATCTAGTTTCCAAAAACATCGGTCTTCATGCTTGCTTCCGCCTGAGTCCACCCCCACCCCAGAATATGTGGCATTTTTCTTACTTACCCATTCTTCTTCTGCTCCCCTCCAAGTTGTTCTTTGTATCCTTTAATGCTTTATGTGCAACTTTTCATTGATAGCTAACCGATGTTCGGCAATGTCCCTGAACAGACAGTATAGGCCGTAGCTTTCCAAAGCCACTGCCCGTGCATAAGCAGAACAGCCTGGCTTTTTGAATGTATTTTTCCTGCTTTTTTTTTTTTTTTCCTTCCTTTTTTTTTTTAGTTGAGAGATGCAGTAACAAAACTGTTGCAAAGCACTGGCATTTTATGTATTCAAAAAGTGATGTACATTTTTTAAAAATTTAAATAAATGCAATGAGAAGCCCCAAGAAAGCTCTTTCTGTTATTGTTTTTTTTCTTCAAAAATTTTGACTGATTTCATTCACAATGTCAAATTCTCTGAAACACTTAACATAGAGAAAGCTAATGAAGGACTTCATCGTATTTCTGAAATTTTCTGATGCTTGATCATTACTCCCCTTTTTTCGTATTTTTCGTGTTGCAAAAAACTGAGCAAATGAACCAAAATTTAATTTACTGTGATAGTCTTATCAATTAAAACTGTGCTTATATATAAATATTCCATATTAAAAAGCAGTGCCTTTCATTAAGGATACAAAAAATAATATTTAAATATGTCCTCTGCTTTTCATGAGTGAATAAATCCTATAATCGTGTTCTGGCTCTACCCTGCACATCTCTTAGTGTAAGGAAATTCTAATATCCCCATTAACTTGTAGGTTCATATTGATCTCGCTGACAAGTTTACTTTTGCACAGTGCTGACCTATTTTCTGTCTCTTAGACATTACATTTCATTTCTGCCAACATGCTGTGTTCACTTGAAAGCAACTGGCAAGTTTTGACAAACCCAGTCTTATTTAGACAACTTTGGAAAATCCAATATTGACCCACATTTTTGTGGCTAGTAAGAGTTAATGCCAAATATGACTGCACTATTGTGTTTTACACTCGTTTATAAAACTGAAAATAAGTTGAAGTCATACATATTGGCTTTTAGTTTTAAGTGACTTAAAAATTACTTTGAGAGATGAGTGGTCAGAGATCCATGTATTTAGGCAGAAGCTGAAGCCTTGTGTGAATTTCATTTAGCCTCATGAATTCTTGGATTTGATCTCTTAGGAAATTGGGCATGCTGAAGAAATGAAGATCTGTTGGGGGAGATAAGGCTGACCTCTGAGTAGATAGTGCTCTCCTGTGATTCTTTGATTCTGCATGGCAGCATTATGAGCTCTTCTATGGACTAGCCTAATAATGAGCTCTTTTCTGACCATCCCTTCTGGAGCTTGGGGTGGGGGTGGGGTGCCACATCCTGAGAAGTGAATGCGTACAATCAGTGATAGTACAACTGAGTAAGTGGGCTTCGTACTCTTGGCCTCTTTTTGACTGCTAAGAATTTGGAGAAGGCTACTAATGAAGGTAAGGTAATGAGCCAGCCCAAATCCCTTGCCGTCTGGCCAGGGGATTTGAGCCAGTCCACTTAAGAGTCCCTAATTCTCTTCTTCATAACTGCAATAACATTTCCAATGGGAACAAAAAGGAAGTGAAGGAAACCACTTCAGTAGAAGGATCGATAGAAACTCAAGAGGTAGTTCATGATGACCTTATGTGTGACACAAATGGAAATACCCTACTCTCCTGGCATGCCTCTCACCAAAATATTTAGAACATTAGTGACAATATGGAAAACTTTGCTGACTGAGCTGATCAATGGAATGTGAAGGCAGTATACTTTAAGGCTATTTACTTTCACACAGAATGTTTATCTATTAGTCAGTTTGTATTCTACTCAAATGCAGATAGACGGGTATAATGTTTTCTTGTGCATTTGAAACCTATCAAGGAGAAAATAAACCATTCCACTAAAATACATAGGCCAAACACCATCTGGGCAAGTGATAAAAGCTATCCAGAGGCTATGCTATGTAAAATAGCAAGGTCAATTTGCATGGGCTGCATAGTACTTGGCTATGCAGTTTTCAGAAGAACACATCCAAAAAAGTCCAAATTGACTCCTACAATAGGTCTTTGTAAATTTACATATATTTGTGGGTTGGAAAATATATTTTAGAGGCATTTAGAATATGTTTCTCTAGAAACGTGTCCAACTCCAAACAGAAAGTTACTTCTATAATCCCATTCTCATGTTTCTTAACAAGAACTGGCTATCGTGATCATTGAAACTGTATTTTGCGAAGTGAAAGGGACACAGTTTGTTGAACTATCGAGGCCACTAAGGTAAAGTTCTAAGATAGATATATATATATGTATATATATATACATATATATATACATATATATATATAAAATTAGTGTGTGTGTTTGTGTGTGTGTATGTGT